>NW_005843958.1:0-3002 GCF_000455745.1 Alligator sinensis | reverse complement strand
TTTTATATTTATTATAACAAGGCAAGACTTCATGGTTAACAAAAAAAGCAATACTTGGGCGGTGTTTTTTAAATCTTTGTAACAGCATATTTCTATTAAGCTGAACTAGCACTTTTTTAAAAGCTAAAAGTTAAGTAACAGTAACATCATAATATGTTAGCAAAACCTTACACAGTAGTAGATACTTCTCAAGGACACAACCAGTGCACCCAGAACAATGGTTTCCCTGTCTTATCTTACTTCTTGCTGTAGCTGATTTTTCAGCACACAGACACAGAGATACTTGCTGCTTTTAACTCAGAAAATGCTTAATACAGTAAAAATGATTACTTGACACAAGCAAAGGCTTAGCTATCAATCTGCCTTGTGGTCAGCTGCATTGCTAGGCCACAGGTCATGCCTTGTATTCAGCTGTAAAGCTAATACTTCCTAATAATCTAAATTATTGTTAACCTAACAGTATGCTATCAGAAAACTATTCTATTTCAGGGTAATAACAAACCTGCGCACTACATACCCCTGCAGTGTGGGGTACTGATTCTGAACCCTGCTTTGGGAAATCCTGGATCTGCCCCTAACCAAAGTAGTAAGACTGAGCTACAAATGTAGTGAATATAAGCATTTGGGTGGTATACCATGTACCTTTTTTGACTTTTAGAGAGCTCTTAACATTTGTGAACTGCTGGCCTAAATTACATTACAGTAAGAATTCTGGTATGTGGAAGCAGAATGGACCCTAAGTCTATGGCCCCTATGAAAGGGATTGAAGGAGATATCATCAGCATTTCTAGTTTGAATGTCAAGGGATTAGAAAAGTATTGAGAAAATAAACTTTTCCCTTAATATTTCATGCCAGGCTGCAGTTCAATATTGTTCCATCTGTCCCTGGCTGTGGTAAAAAACAAAAAATGTACTTTGATTTTAAGGAGAGCACAGTTTGCCAAGAAGAGTATGGTATTGGTGGGATTGTGCCGGATAAAAAAGAAGTAAGGGTGATCAGCCATAAATAGTTCACTAGATGGCAAGGATCTTTGGTTAATGACTGCTCCTGTGCCTGCTGCTGCCTCAGTGCCCTCCTCGTTAACCTCCACATAGGCCTTGTGAACAGCCTCTGACATATTTAGAGATTTTATTTCTGATATTGCAGAAAGATTGGCTTTTAACTCCGCAAAGACGTCAGTCATCCCCATTTCTTTTAAAGATGATTTGAGATTAAACATGTCCTCAAGTTTGAACCTTGGAAGATACACCTCCACTTTTCTCTCCATCAGGCTTTCTGAGGAGGTCCAAAGTGCTAATTTCTCAGCAGTCATTGTCCTTTCAATCTACAGGAACAAAAAAGAGAGATCAAAATAAACTATAGAGGAATGAGAGATTATTAAAATTTTAGCTCTTCATCCAAATTGAATTCAGATAGAAATGAAAGGCAGGATCCATGCACTTATGTATTATTCCACAGGATAATGTCTCTACCTTTTTCAGGCCATTATCTCTATCGGTGATGTCATCTCGTAGCAGTATGATCATACTCAGTGATTTTTTATTATAAGGGAGTTCAAGAATTTGAGCGTTGATCTCTTGTATGTGGGCCATTTTAAATCTACCTTGCTGATACATCATCTGCACAGATTTTTTGTCATTCTAGTTAAAAGAAAATTGTAGGTAAAAAAATAAATAAATAAATAATAATAATAATAAAAATATATATATATATATATACACACACACATATATATATATACATACACACACACACATATACATGCACAATTAATAGATAGTCTTCCTGTATGTCAGCATATGATACAATGTCAGTGTTCTATATTTATCTCTTTCACATTTGCAAGATGATTATCTCTCATTGATTAAATAGTTCACAAATCATATTTATCTTGTTTAATGAGAAAGTGTACATCATGGCATCGTAGAGAGCTGTCAGAGATACAGCTTAAAGTGGAATTATTATTATTTGACAAGCAGAGGGTAATGCATACTGGACAAACCAAGACAATGTAGTATGTTAATGCTATGGACTTTGATTCCTAAGGGCCAAGGGCCAGTTTGCATTTTGTGAACCCTAATGCTAGGCAGGATAGTCAGTACTGAACTGGTAAAAGGCAGTCGTATTACAAGAATCAGGCTGATTTGTTCCAGTGCAAAGGCTGTACTTTGATTTCATTTGCCCTGATGTAATTCCAGGGTAGCTACATTGATCTTTTTTTGGAGTTACCCCCAGATCTATAATCCTGTAACTGAGTGTGACAGGGGGCCTGCTTAAGGCCAGGTCTCAACATGGGCCCACCCCCTTGTCTATGTGGGACAGTCCACCCAATCTTTCCTGCCGCGACTTGCTGTTTTATAAACTGGTGTAAAATGTGAGAGGCTGCTCATTTGAATGCCCTGAGGCCAGGGGGCATTGTACACAGTTCCATACCACTCCTACACGGTGTCCAATGCCTCGCAGATGGCATCATAAGTTGATCATAACTCCGGCTCGAGGCTGAGCCAACTCAGCCCCTTGCTGGGCCTCTCACATTCTATTCGCGCGCTCTGCCCCGCTCACAAGACCTCATTCACTCCGCCCCGTCTCACAGGGCCTCCTACATACTGCTCCTCATTGGGCCACTCTCAACTCGCCCTGCTCTCCCTAAGCAACGCCCCTGGGCCATCAGGCTTACCTACTCCCACGCTGGCCAGTGCACAGGCAGCACTTTCGGGTCGCTCAAGCGATCCCTATTCTACAAGGCACTGACCTTATGCCCTGCCCTGGGTAGAGCTCGGCCTCTAACCCCTCGCTGGGCAACTTACTCCTGTTGTCCCTCACATGGGGGCTGGCCCATGTGCTGCCCTTCAGGCTTCTCCTGCAACCCTACTCAGCCCTTCAGGTCACCCTATGCAACCCTACTCTGTGCCCACCAACACCCAGGCCTTCAGGCCACAATGGCGCACCCTACTCTGGGCGGGCTACACGCAACTTCTGTCCCACTCACTGGGGCTGCTCC
>NW_005843957.1:16868-26196 GCF_000455745.1 Alligator sinensis | reverse complement strand
GTATTGTGGTAAGTGTTCTTGTCAATTAGATCGTTTGTTCTCAAATAGGCATGGTCCCTAGAGTGTAAATCTTGTAGCACTAATTATTTTCTATATGTTGACCCTTTAAATGGAGATATAGTCTCTCTCTTTCAGCCATTGTCATGTATTTGTATGTAGTCTGCTATAGGCAAGACACATACTTCTTACATGAAGTCCATTTTATCCTAGTACTTGTTCCTTTTTTGTCCTTAAAATAAAATTAAGGGCCGGTCTAGTTTTAAGACCAAATTGAGGGATTGTACTTTATGTGGGAGAAGAAATAATGCTAACACCAATTCAGCTATTCTTTCTCTGTTCACAACTACCTTTCATCTTGAAACTAGTCTATGCAAACAAATACAGATTGTCTTTCTGGTATCTCCTCATTGGTGTTTAGCTGTGGCAACTCGAGTCTAATAGGTCGAAAAGAGTGAAGCCACCAGGAATAATTTTTTTGGTGATTTTGCAATTTTAATTTGAAAATTTTACTTTCAGAATGGAAAAGAAACCAAGAAGCTTTAAAACTTTAGAAAAAATATTTTGGATCCATCAAAACATTCAGTTTTCATAAAATGACAATTTTTGTTTCAGTTTTGAGCTTGTATATTTTTTGAATACCATTAAAATTAATTTGGTTTGGTAATAAAAATTGTAACTTTTCATAAAAAAATCAATTTGGGACATTTCAACATTTTTCAGTGCAATGATTGAGATTTTTAAGTGAGAGTTTTTCCAAATCTACATTAAAAATATTTCAGCTTTCACAAAAATGATATTTTTGTTAAAAAAACATGACAGATTTTGGCTAGCTCTACAAATAGACATTTTTATAGAATAGATACAGCTATTAATTCTCTTTCTATGCCGTATCTGGAGCCAACTTCCAAGGGAGTAGTGCTGGCTCGTAGGTTGGGGGTCTTTAAGAGGAGGCTTGACGATTACCTAGCTGGGGTCATTTAACCCCAGTTTTCTCTCCTGCCCAGGGCAGCGGGTCGGACTAGAAGATCTGCAAGGTCCCTTCCGACTCTACTTCTATGAATCTATGAAAATCTTCTAGTTCCATTATGTCTCCAATAACAATTGTTTGACAGTGGCTGGAGTGTTAATACCAAGACCACTGCTTTTCATAGTGACCAGTACTATCTCATTGATTCCTTGAAGTTGCCCATATTTCTGTGTCCATTTGTTGTCTCTTTTTTTTAAACTCAGATTTTAAGCTCCCTGGGGTGAGGACTGTCATTTTATTGTGCTCCTAAGTGCTACAGCAATACAAATATATATATATATGACCAAAATTATTGGATGAAAACACCCCAGACCTTTGAAGATATTTGAATCTAAGTTTTGTGACTAACATCCATCTATATTAAAATTTTTACAGTGTTCACTGTAAAATAATCTTAGTTCTTGTATTTCAATGGGATCAGATTCTAAAAGTAGGCATTACCTTGTATTCTCTTTTTTTTCTTTTCCCCCAGGGCAATTACTATAATTGGTGCTTTTTATTTAATGAATATGTTCCAAAGCAGTTATCATTCTGAGATTACTGATATGAGCCTCTCTCCCAAATCTAACTGAAGTATTTTGAGTTTGGGGGTAAGTACAGTGAGTAACAGGATGAATAGGTACTATTCAATGGCCCACGTTATTTTAGACTCCTTAGCCTTGAGGCAAAGAAATTGTCATCTACACTCAGCAATAATTGCACATAACTGAGCTTTTTTATTTTAAGATTATATGCATATGAAGATGCTGATTTGTTTTTCAACACGTAACAAGGCTAGAGTTTCATTTTTTATACTATTCAGTATGTAACATTTTACAAGGAATTTTTGCTAATGATGTTTTAAATTCAGACATTTTATAGGAGCAATGGCAGAAAATAAAACAATATGTTAATATATGCCTAGCAGTAACTTAAACTGACTCTCAATATCAGTAGTAATTTTCAAAGGTGATACTAATATAAATTGAAATAAAGAGCATTAGGTGGACCCTAGAGTGATAGAAGTAAACATGAAGATTTTTTTTGGTGGCTTGGAGGGTTCAAATAATTAGAAATTAGATTATAATGATCAAAAAAACAAAACTAATGGTTAGATAGCAATAAACATTTTCTACCAGTGAGGTCTCTTGGACAGCTCCCTAAAGGAAGTAGTTGCTACTTTTTGCTCTAGTCATTCTGTAACTAGACTAGACAAAACTATTTAATAGGATGTAGAAAACAATGAAAAAGAAACAGGGTAATGAATCCACTAAGATTTTTCTATGTCTGATTTCCATGATTCTATGAGACATTCAGCTTTTTGATGCAGTCTGTTACCCAAGCTGGCTGAAGAAGCAGTCATATACTAATACTAAGAAATACTAATTTATGGGAGAATTCTGTTAACCTAGTGAATCTTCAACAGCTATTTGGAAGTCAACAGATGCCCTGGAAATACAAAAGAGGGATTATTCAAATACTTTCTGGGTGGGGGACAACATCTAATGGTTACAGAGATGGAGGCACACTTTGCTCTTCTTCCCTGCATTAATGGCAGGTGTTTGAGCAGAACCTCTGTTTTGGGTGCTGACATGATTCTTAAATGTTTTATTCTTAAATTTGTAGAAGTTATGGTTTGGGGTTACCAACTGTCCATAATTCGAATGCCCTTAAAAAAAAAGGCTAAAAATGCTTATCCATGAAGTCAGTAAGAAAAATCAGTGCTCCATAAAAAATTAAGCTGATTGAAGATCCCTCTTGGACAGATGGAACATAGCAACACCACCTCACATCTGAGCAGGAGCACAGCACCACACCAGAAGCATTGTTCTCAGGGCTTTGTAGTTCCATAGCCCCAGTCCACTTGTTGTACCCATTTGCTGATGCTGGGTCACTTTGTCTGTCCCCTGCCTCTTACCACAGCTTGCCTGGAAGGTACCAGGATTGGGTGATACAGTTGAGAGAGAGCTGTTGGGCTGAGAGGAGGGAGAGGCGGTAGGTGGTGGTCTATGCCAGGATCAGAGGGAGGCAAGTAGAGTTGGCAGGGGTAAGGCTGGGGATGGGCTGAGGGATTCATCAGGAGATGAACAGTAGTATAACTAGGGCAGGCAAGGGGCTTAGAGGGGGGGCACTGGTATGCGCCTCCCCCCCACCCTGAGTCATTTCCACAGCAGTGGCAGCCCTGTGCAGCTATAGGCAGCCAGACAAGTGTGGGTCCATGCCCTGTTGTGCCCACACCATCTGGGCTGTTGTACCAGTATGCAGTAAGGCTGTCCCTCAGATAAAGCAGCCAAACACATACTGCTGCAAAAGGAGCTGTAGCAGCTAAGAGTGCAGAGAGGAGGGGCAGGTAAAATTGCAGTTACCCCTCACCCCAGTTCCATCTCTCCAGTGGTCAGCATAATTTACCCCCCTCCCACACCTCTGCCATGGGGGTCAAGCTGGGGTATGGGTTAGCAGGGACAGCATGGTGCAAGATGCTGTCAAGGGATACCTGGATGTCGGGGTGAGTAAGGATTCTCTGTGGTAGAGGCAATCAGGTGTAAAAACATTGATGTAGTCACATAGGGTTACCCACCTAAGATTTTTTTTTACCGACAATAAAAATGTGTCAGCAAGAAAAGTCTGTCTGTTAGTAAAAAGTTTGCAGTGTCAGTAAAAAAAACCATCTTGGGTTGGCAACCCCGTTATGGATCTAATTATAGGAGAGTCAGAAGGAAGATGATGACCACAGTTTTTCAACCTAGTCATGCTGGTAACTTATCTTTAGCTAAGTGCTTTATAAGAACACTCAAGTACTTTACAAAATAGTCACTTACCCATTTTGAGCCATAAAGCAATGGACCAGCTCAGCACAGAAGTTGAGGGCAGCACATAAAAGATTAACAAAAGATTTTCTTTATATTAAAAGGGTTATTTAAGTAGGTATTTTGATGACTTCAAGTGTTCTTGAGGGTTAGGCAGTTTACCTTTGGGGGTTTCTTCAGGTACTGAGGGGAATTTCTGATATTCTAATAAGTGGCATTCTATTATAAATTGTATGTGTAAAATTCCCATTTAAATGGGCGTTTTGCAATCAACTTCTCTGTGGACAGAATTTCAGAGTGATCTTGGTCTCCCTTGGTGGCAGAACAGCGGAATTAGCCACGCCAACTGGTCATGTACTTTTTTTATACTGTCATGGAAACTGAAGAAGAACTTCCACAAATGTGTTTATAGATATGTATTCTACCTTTTTTTCTTTGGTTCGCAAAACAGTATGGGAACAGTCAGATTATATACTTCCTGGTAATATGAAAGTCTCTTTTTGATTTTGGTAACCTATGGAAATATGGTATTTGGATTTTATTTTTAAAATTATTATAAGTTATGAATGAAAATACACAAGTCAAAGTAAAGGTGATGTTTTTCTCTGATAGTAATTTAAAGTGTTTGCTTTGTCAGTCAGCCTGAATAATAATAAAAATGTTACCTTCGCACTTTTTTGCTTTTCATTTAAAAAAATATATATGCAGATTATCCTGATGTCTATATGTAATACATTGAGAGTATTCTTCTCACTTAGATCATATCTTTACTAAGCTTTTCCTGGAGGTTTGAATAGAAGGTGAATTGTTAGCTGTAATAGCTTTTGTTATTTAAATGTTAGGATTTTCCAGTTATTTATCCAAATGCCATAAGCACTTTTCATTATAGGAAATCCCTAGTATTTTAGATGCCTACGGTCCAGTGTACCATTGTGAATTAAAGTACAATGTAACTGAAGTTAATGGAGATATACCTGCTTGTGCTAGCAATGAGTCTGGTATATAGATAGATTGAGGTAGGTAAAGGTAAGCTGTATTAGTCTGCAGTTAGGCAGAAGGTGGGGTAGATATGCACTTTACAGACTAACTAAGATAAATACAGAGCACAAGCTTTTGTGAACTTGACTTCACTTCAGTAGATGCTGGGAAAGGACAGCATAGAGCAGTGTATAGACTTTCCTTTGTACTTCACTGGGACTATGGGACTATAGGGGTTCTATAGTCCCAGAAGCATTTTTAAATTCAGTAGACTAACATAATGTATCCTAAGCAGATGAATGTGATGGAGAACTGAAGTCTGAAAAGAAGTAATAAATAAAAAGCAAATTTTAATCTTCTTTTTAGACTTATCAACTTTTTTACTTTGTTTAACATTTCATATGATCCTCCATTTTCAGCAGTGCTTTAGAGCACATCAGCATATCTCAAATTCTGTGGCAATCAGTCCCATGGGACGCCCGTACCCGGTACAGGGCCGGGAACTCCAGGTGAGGGTGATCCCCTGCCCTCCATTAATGCTGACTTTGTGAAGGAACATCTTGAGAAGCTGGATACCTTCAAGTCAGCTGGCCCTGACAATCTTCACCCCAGGGTACTCAAGGAGCTGGCGAGCATCATAACCCAGCCTCTAGCACGGATCTTTGAAAACTCTTGGCGCTCTGGTGTAGTGCCCAAAGACTGGAAGAAGGCCAATGTGGTGCCTATCTTCAAGAAAGGGAGGAAAGTGGATCCGGCTAACTATAGGCCCATCAGCCTGACTTCTATCCCGGGGAAGATCTTAGAAAAGTTTATTAAAGAGGCCATCCTTAATGGACTGGCCGACGCCAACATCTTAAGGGATAGCCAGCACGGGTTTGTTGCGGGTAGGTCTTGCTTGACCAATCTCATTTCCTTCTACGACCAGGTGACCTATCACCTGGACAAGGGAGAAGAGATTGATGTCATATATCTTGACTTCAAAAAAGCCTTCGATCTGGTGTCCCATGATCGCCTCTTGGAGAAACTGGCCAATTGTCGCCTTGGGTCCTCCACGATCCACTGGCTGGAAAATTGGCTCCGGGGTCGGACCCAGAGGGTAGTAATCGATGGAAGTCACTCATCGTGGTGTCCTGTGACCAGTGGGGTCCCCCAAGGCTCTGTCCTTGGACCCATACTGTTCAACATCTTCATTAATGATGTGGACACTGGAGTCAGAAGCGATCAGAACTGGCCAAGTTCGCCGATGACACCAACCTCTGGGGCAAAGCATCCACACCAGAAGACAGGCAGGTTATCCAGGCTGACCTGGACAGGCTCAGCAAGTGGGCGGACGAGAATCTGATGGTGTTCAACGCCGATAAATGCAAGGTTCTCCACCTTGGGACCAAAACACTGGCTTGCATCCATAGATGCTTCTCAAGCAAATCCCGGGACGTCATTCTCCCCCTGTACTCGGCCTTAGTGAGGCCGCAGCTGGAGTACTGTGTCCAGTTTTGGGCTCCACAATTCAAAAAGGATGTGGAGAAGCTTGAGAGAGTCCAGAGAAGAGCCACGCGCATGATCAGAGGTCAGGGAAGCAGACCCTACGATGACAGGCTGAGAGCCCTGGGGCTCTTTAGCCTGAAAAAGCGCAGGCTCAGGGGTGATCTGATGGCCACCTACAAGTTTATCAGGGGTGACCACCAGCATCTGGGGGAACGTTTGTTCACCAGAGCGCCCCAAGGGATGACGAGGTCGAATGGTCACAAACTACTTCAAGATCGTTTCAGGCTGGACATAAGGAAGAATTTCTTTACTGTCCGAGCCCCCAAGGTCTGGAACAGCCTGCCACCGGAGGTGGTTCAAGCGCCTTCATTGAACACCTTCAAGATGAAACTGGATGCTTATCTTGCTGGGATCCTATGACCCCAGCTGACTTCCTGCCCTTTGGGCGGTGGGCTGGGCTCGATGATCTTCCGAGGTCCCTTCCAGCCCTGATGTCTATGAAATCTATGAAATATTCATTCTATTGTCATGTGTTGGTTTTCATTCATCCACAATGATTTTCATGAAGGTGATTTTAATTATACTTTAGGGGGTGTGGGATAGCTTCAACTTTTCATTTTCTAATTTCTGTGATGTTCTTGCAACCCATCTCGAAAGAAATTCCTTTTACATCTATAAAAGGCGGGGAGGAGGGCGGAGCTGGTGCTTGTAGTTAGTGTCAGCAACTCATTATCATGGAGTTGCACTGTTGGAATTGACTGATGTATTTCATTCCTTTCACTTTTTACAAGCTGGATTTCGGCTCTGGCTCCCTGACCCTTGCTGCCAAACTCCCAGAAGAAATGTGGAGAAAATGCAATTATCTTTTTCTTTGGGAAGAATGCTGGGAATCTAGACACATGTATGGGGGGATGGAAAACAAAATGTTCAGCCAACAGGATCTAGCATAATGCTGAATTCTATAGCATGTAAGAAAAATGCCAGCTATATTGGATTTCATAGCCTGGGAATCTCAGAGTCATTGATGTCCTGATTGCAGTTTGTGCCTCTGACAGCTACAGTTTCAGGTTCTGAGGTGACTCTGAATCTGTTCAAACTTTGTTAATATTTCCAATCATATCCATGATGTACGCTGAGATTCCCAAATGCAATTCTGTATCTATCTGTGATTCCTGAAAGTCATAGAGGCTAAGGTTGTCAAAAAGCCTGAAGTTGAATTGATTCAATCTTTCCAAGTTAGTCTAAGATGCATAGATTGAACCAATAAGAAAGCGAACATTCACTTTTGATTCCAAAAATGCAGTCACATGCCTGCAGTGAGCCAGACCAGAAGCTGGGGGACACTAGAACACACCTCCCTGCTGGGCTTAGCAGACAGGTTGGGCCAAAGCTAGCCCACCCAGCCTATGAGAGGGGGTTTGCTGGGGAGGTGCGAAGCACCCTGGGATGCTGGGGGACTGTGAGATAATTTGATATTGGAGGGGATCTGGGACAGAAGTTCAATAAACCCATTTAACTTAAATCAGGTAAGTCTGATACTACATCCATCCAGGTTTACCTTAAACTTCCTTCCACCTATTGACAATGCTCCTACCAATGCAGCCAGTATGCCATTAGCCTTCATGTAACAAGGGCACACTGGCTGTGTCTACATGAGATGCTACAGTGCAGTAGTAACGAGCTACTGCGCCATAGTTTTGTTGCTACTGAGCAGTAATGTTTCTGGGCACTAACCAGGTGGCGATGACACTACACACTAGCATCAGGCAAAAACCATGTGGCAACAGTACTGTGCAGTAATGTGAGTTACTGCACAGTTATTTAGTATTTGCTTATGCAGTACTGTGCAATTATTTAGTACTTATTCAGTAACAACTGCACAGTCCACTGCATGTGTAGATGTGGCCACTATTGGCTCATATTTAGCTTATTGTTCACTGTAACTCCCGGGTCCTTTTCTGCAGAGCTGCTGCTTAGCCAGTCAGATCACAGCCTGTACTAGAGCATGGGATTGTTCCATCCTAAACTTCATAAGATTTCTTTGGTTCAATCCTACATTTTTCTAGGTCTCTTTGAATCCTAGCCCTACCCTCCAGCATATCTACTACTCCAACCAGTTTGGTGTCATCCACAGTCTTGCTGAGGGTGCAGTCTATGCCATCTTCCAAATATTTGATGAAGATATTGAACAAAACTGACCCCAGGACTGAACCTTGGGTCACTCCACTCCAGCTGCCAACTAGACATTGAGCCATTGATTACTACCCTTTGAGCTCAATGATCCAGCCAGTTTTCTATCCACCTTATAGTCCATTCATTCAACTCATACTTCCTTAGCTTGCTTGTGAGAATGCTGTGAGAAACTATCAAAAAGCTTTGCTAAAGTCAGGGTTTATCACATCCACTGCTCTCCCCACATCCATAGAGCCAGTCATCTCATCATAGAAGGCAATCAGGTTGCTTAGGCATGACTTGCCTTTGGTGAATCCATGCTAACTTCCTAATCAACTTCTCCTCCAAGTGCTTAGAAATGGATTCCTTCAGGACCTGCTTTGTAATTTTTCCAGGGAAAGATGGGAGGGTGACTGGTCTGTAGTTTTTCCCTTTCTTAAAGATGGGGACTATATTTACCCTTTTCCAATTGTCTGGGACCTCTCCCAAACACCCTGAATTTTCAAAGATAATGGCCAGCAGCTCTGCAGTCACATCAGCCAAATCCCTTGGCACCCTTGGGTGAATTGTGTTTGGCCCCATGGGCTTATGTTTGTCCAGCTTTTGTAACTGATCCCTAACCTGTTCTTTCACCACTGTTGGCTGCTCCCCAAACTGTGCTGCCAGGTGCAGTAGTCTGGGAGCTGACCTTGCCCGTGATGACTGAGGTAAAACAGGCACTGAATACTTTAGACTTTTCTGCATCATGTGTCATAGTTTCATAGTTGGTAGGGTTGGAAGGGACCTGAGGAGATCATCTAGTCCAACCCCCTGCTGTGGCAGGAAAGAGTACTGGGGTCAAACGACACCGGCCAGATGTTCATCCAGCCTCCTTTTAAAG
>NW_005843957.1:15143-16471 GCF_000455745.1 Alligator sinensis | reverse complement strand
TAGAGGGGGAGGATCACCTCCTTGGACCTGCTTGAGATGCATTTGTGGATGCACAACAAGGTGTGTTTGGCCTTCCTGATCGTGTCCCCACACTGTTGGCCCATGTTCATTGTGGCATCAATGATGACTCCAAGATCCTTTTCTGTCTCGAGACTGGCGAGAAGGGAGTTCCCCAGCCTGTAGGTGTGCCGCTGGTTCTTCCTCCCCAGGTGCATTACCCTGCACTTGTCAGTGTTGAACCCCATCCTGTACTCATCGGCCCACCCCTGTAACCTGTCTAGATCCACTTGCAGCCTGTTCCTTCCTACTAGCGTACCCACTTCACCGCACATCTTAGTGTCATCTGTTAATTTGAACAGGGTGCTTTCTACCCCCTTGCCCAAGTCACTGATGAAGATGTTGAATAGTGTGGGCCCAAGGACCGAACCCTGGGGAACCCCACTGCCCACATCCCTCCAAGTCGAATAAGACCTGTCCACCACCACCCTCTGGGTGCGGCCCACCAGCCAGTTAGTGACCCACCTGACCGTGTAGGCATCAATATCTCTGTCTCCTAGTTTCTTACTGAGAATGGGGTGAGAGACTGTGTCGAAGGCCTTCCTGAAGTCCAGAAAGACTATATCCACTGCAACACCTGCATCCAAGGACTTGGTGACCTGGTCATAGAAGGTTTAACAAGACCTGCCCCTAATGAACCCATGCTGGTTGCCTCTGAGCATAACCTCCCCTGCTGACCCTTCCTGGACATGTGCCAGGATAATTCTTTCTGTCACTAGGTTGCCTGCCCCATTCAGTAAGGGACTCACACTTTTCTGATCTTTCTCTTGTTTCTGACATACTTGCAGAAACCCTTCATGTCCCATGTTAGTTGCAATTCCAATTGTGCTTTGGCCTTCCTGATTTCATCCCTGCACACCTGAGCAGTACTCTTAAACTCCTCCCTAGTTGCTTGTCCAAGTTTTCACTTCTTGTAAGCTTCCTTTTTGTGTTCTAGCTCATTGAAGAATTCCCTGTGAGGTCAAGCCGGTCTGCTATTTTACTTGCTAATCGTCCTGTGCATAAGAATGGTTCATTTCTGCACCTTTTAGTAAGGTTTCTTTAAAGTACAGTGCACTGATATCTGCTATTTAAACAAATCATGAACAGAAGGGATATAACAAGCAGCTTGGTATGCAGCAATATGGTTTTCAGTGATGGGAGCCAGGACATTGTTGCTAATTAAATGTCAATAATTTTCCAACCAAAAAATAAGTATTATTTTTTCCTCTTCTATATTTTATTTGTGCAGTTCACTTATCACAGTTCATATCTTCAGTGCAGTTCTGTGT
>NW_005843957.1:9730-15112 GCF_000455745.1 Alligator sinensis | reverse complement strand
TCCTGTATTTTCCCAAATGAATTGGTTCTGGTTTAAAGAAGTGTGATGATACTAAATCATTTCCCTAGAGACTTAGCAGTGTCTAAAGAGTGAAAATTATCAAGTACCATTTAAATTCATTGGCAGGTTATATTAGCCAATGCTCTCACCATAAATAAAAAATCAGCTTTTGGAAAAGAAGCAAAGCATCTCTTAACATGTAGATAAAGATGTTCTTTTCCTGTTTCTGGGTTGTATTCAGTACTTCTGAGTGAAGCACAAGTCCCATCAGAGTCGATAGGTCTGAGTGAGGAGGGTGGAATAGGACCAGTGAGTACAGTTATGTGCCATTAGTAGTGACAGGAGTTACATGCACATGAAGTGGAGAATATACTCTAAATGTGTCTATCTGGCTTTGCATGCACTGGATTAAAGCAATGCAAATATTGAACCCACTTAATGTTGGCTTCCATTAAATATGGCACTCACTGAATGAGATCAAATATGCTGAGCGGCATGTTTTGGAGAAAATTTGTTGAGACCAGTGGTGTTTACCTTTTACAGATATTATTCCTAAGTGCATGTGGCATTTGCATTAGATGAAGCTTGTAATTTAGTATGAAACGTGATTACCTGTCTATTCGAATCGTCTGCAGGTAATGTTTTTCACTGTAGCGCTTTATAAGGCTTGCCTACTCACAAGATATTTAGGTCAAGGTCTATTTATAAAAATTGCCACAAAAAACTTGGCTTGCAGTTGAAAATAATATTCACAATTAAAATGAGAGGTTTATTTTAGAGGTAAATTAGAAGATATCAGATAGGTTGGTAGTTTTACAGCTCACATAGGATAATAGGAATAGGATCATAGGAAATTAGGGCTAGAAGGGACCTCACAAGGCAGGATATGTACCTCCTATCGGAGAGGAAAACTTGCTGAAAATAAGAATGAGATACTTTGGCATTAGTTTGATGCCCATGTTAGTTATGATATCTGAACTATCAATACTACTTTAGTTTAAAATTCTCCATATATGTTCATTTTTGTTGTAGTTTAGATAAAATGTATGTGAAATTTCTGAACAGATGTAATTTGTATACTGCTATGAGGGGAAAAAAAATCCTCTGTGAATTTATCTGGAAAAGTTTTGAGTGGAATAACCAGATAAATTTATATTTTTCTAGTTTCATAGTGGAACCAAATAGAGTCTGAAAATAAAATAACTAAAACATATTTGGTAAATTTTCAGTATCTTACATTACTTCTGCAATACTTAATAGAATTTTCATAGAGTTCATAGTTTTCATAGACATTAAGGCTGGAAGGGACCTTGGAAGATCATCGAGTCCAGCTCCCCTGCCCCAGGGGCAGGAAGTCAGCTTATGTATCAGTTGTTTTGTTCCCTTTACCCAAGGAACTATTTTTTCTGTTTAGCTTCTGTGAATGACAAACATGCTATTATGCCCATCTTGAACTGATAATTTCTGGGTGCATCTACATGTTCAGTAATGCGCAGTAACTACGGCACATTAAATTTATTATATATAATGACAGGTAATAACTTAGTGTGCTGTAATTGGTGCTACTGCACATTAACACAGATGAAAGCTTTTTTGTTATGTTAATGCACATTAGATTAAATCTACTGAATATCAGCACAGGTTTTGCCTGCTGTGCTAATGCACAGTAGAATTAGTCTTCTGCTCATTAAGCATCTCGTGTAGACACCCCTCCTTTTATGCAACTTTAATACACTATTGTAGTAACTCCTTACTCAGAGTATGCCCTTTTTGGGACAAGGTTAATGTCTCCCTCCCCCAGTCATCCCCTTGTTTGTACAACCCCTGGTTTTATTAGGGTTGTGGCCTTCAACTCATGGGCGACAGCGTGGCTAAGTGCAGAGTCCAAAAGCCCAAGCCGGAGTTGATTCAGTCTTTGTAGGTTACTCTGAGCTGCCTAGATTGGACCGATAATGAGCTGACGTCACATTCACTTTTCAGCTGGGAAAGGCAGCTAAATGCCTGCATTATCCCAGGCCAGAAGGTGGTGGGGCACTGGAGCATGCCTCCCAGCCTGCTGGAGGCCATCTCTCATTGGTTTTCCAGCACATGCCCCCAGCCCCCTGCTATCCCCTCACAGTGGGGCAGAAGGAGCCTCCCATCCAGGTGCTGGCCCCTGGCAGCCTGGCAACTGCCCACATGTGTGGGCCCTGCAACTCAGGGTGTTTCTCCTGCCCCAGCCTGGGATCCCCCAAGCCCTGGCTGTCCATGCTATGGAAGCACAGGGAGATTCCCCCATCTCCTCCCCAACATGGTTGAGTCATGGCTTAACCCCTCCCCCTCCTGTGGTGGTTGGGGAGAGTAGTCCCTGAGCCGATGCCAGCCCCTTCCCCTGAGCCAGGAGTCTGCCCACTGGGGATGCCCAATGCCTCAAGGGGTTCCTGAGCCCTAGTTTGCCTGACTGCGTGGGGAGCTGGTGGGGGGAATCCCCCTTTGCTCCTGCAGCAGGGCAGACCAGGACTTGGAGGACCCCAGGCCAGGGCAGGGGGGCTCTGAACTTCTGCTCTGTTACAGGTTTAGTCCAGTTTCTGATCATCCTTATACCAATTTATGTGTAATTTCTATCCCTAGCCTATGTGACTGTTTTCCATTCACCTGGTCAACAACATTTATGTTGGTATATGTCATGACCCAAAAGGCATGATTGTGTGTGTGCTTCGGCACCAGAATTATCCCCGCCAAGTTGCAGAGCATTGCATGGGAGTGTTTCCTGTTGCAGAGGAAAACCCCTGTGCAGGGACGAGTTTCCCGCCTTTTCTGCAGCTTCTTTTGCAGAGTGCATTGCTCGAGTTGCAAGAGGAATGCACGGTGCAAAAGAGTTCCCGCCACCGGTATGCAAATTTGTTCCCCGTGATTGGCTAGTGCTAAATTATTCACACGTGGCGGCTAACGATTGGCCTGTTAGCCGTATAAAAGGCTTGAGCGGTTTCCGCCCAAGCCGAAGAGGACTCCACATCCATCTCGTGGGGACTCTGGGTACACGGCAGGGTAATAGAAACCCTGTGTGAGATCCAGAGGAGCCTGGCGGCCTGATCCACCGCCCACCTCTTCCCAGCTTCAAGCGCGACTTTTATAAGACGTATTTACGATTTCTATTTTGGTGGCCTGTTCACCCAGAGCATCCGGAGCTCTGCACCGTGGAGCCTAGCAACCTCCACGAGACCGTCTGTGTTGTCTGCCTGTCCCTCCCACACAATCAAGTTTTCCAGCCTGCACCACTGCCATCTCGGTGTAAGTAAACAATCTTTAAAACTACCACTACGCGTTTGTGCCTAATTCCAGCTCGACGGCCTTCCCTCTCCAACCCGGCGTGCCCGGGCTGCTGGCCACAGCCCGCGTGCAGCACGGAAAAGGGCTCGGGTTGCTCCCGGCCCACACGGTATACAGGCACTTCCTCTGAAGATGAATGTAGTTCTGGGATTTGTAGTTTGGATGCCAAAATGTCCATCCATTTTGAAATCGCTCATTAATATAGGTTTCATTTTGTGGCCTTTTAAATGCTAGGATGGCAGCTACAATGTAATTGTATGCTATTATTCCAGTCTTCTCCATTTTGCAAGATATCTTTAATGGCTGGGGCTGTTTTGAAGTTAATTAATGTCCATTAGACTAACTGTATAGACCATCCTATTTGACTTTACTGGCTTCCCTTACCACTATTTTAAGAATTAAACAAATATAGATGTGACACAGCAATCCCCCAGGAGCCTAAATGAGTCCCAGAGAAATTCAGTACTACTTAGGCTTTGTAATCAGCAGCATCCTGTTGCTGTAGCGCATTTTTAACTTAACACTGCTATAAACTTCCACTCACTGCAGAATGGCAAATCCATTTTTGATATATTTCCTCTAGTATGCACAGTGTTCATATTAATCATGATTTTTTAGACCTTTACATTCTATGAGAATTCCAACAGTGTTTAATATCCGTCTACATTGTAATATGCTATGTACTAAGTTAATTAGAAATCTAAGTAGTTTCATGATTGTGGAATACTCAGAGTATTTTTTCCTACTTAAGTTTTTCCCTTCTCCATTTAATATATTAAGGATGAGAAAACTCTTTTTTGCCTTGTATTGATTCCACTTAAATTTAGTAGTCCGACTATAACTCAATAATATTTTGGAATTCTGTTTAAGAAGAGCTAGATTAGGGAGTTAAAAAGAAACATTCAGTGAAAAAATATGGTAGAGAGAAGAAAGAAACTAAAACAATTTAATGTAAATAAAAGGGAACAGAAGAGAATAGAGATTCCACTTAAGTTTAAAATATCATTTAAACTGTATTTATACTATATTTATACTGTATCATTTATATTGTACAATTTATATTAGAGGGATTCTTTTATTCCTATCATGGGCTTCTTTTTATGCAGGGGAAGATATAAAAACTCCTAGGCTTGTGAACCTATTAAATAGTTTGAGTGAGCAATTCAGTGCGTTTTGAGTTAATTTTAATTTTGCTTTAAGTAAATTTGTGGATAACAGTAGGATTTTTTTTATTATTGGTTGGTTTGGTATTTTACTTTTATTTTCCTATGGGGTTTGTAAAAACGGTTGGGTAGATTACAGTTCTGGCCACTCAACAAAGAACATAGGAAATGTAACACTGCCTGCTTCTCTGCCAGTGTACAGGAGACAGTCTCCAATACTGAGAGGTTACTTCTATGGTCTTACAGGTCTTGTGTTCTGTGCCCAAAAGTGCGAGCAGGGGGGAGGTTAGTTTTCATTGTTTTCATTAAGTAGTATGCTCTGAACAGTCTGTACAGTTTCAGTGAGGGTATTTATCCTAGCTCTTCGCATTCACCATGAATCAGCCTGGCTAAACTGGGACTTTGGTATTGGTCTAAGTAGTTTCTATAACAATACCATTGAATAAGTGCTGACTTACTGAGAGAACATAAAAAGTGGAAGTATATACCAATACCCATATCCTATATACTCTTTGTAGGGTATTATTTCCTGAGTAGTTTGGATGAAACCAAAAAGTCTCCCTAGTGAAGAGGAATAATTTTGATTCATCCTGTTTGAGGTCATACATATATTGCAGTCACTGCTGTGACTGCTGTGTTTTGTAGATATATCTGAGCTTGCTTTAACTAGTTAGTTCATGTTTTGGAAGTACCTTAGCTACAACAGCATAGAACTCAGTGCAGGCTAACTACCCAAGTACTTACCCAGCCTCTCAGGCAGGTTTTGCAGCCCACATTTGGATTCTGTACCATTGAGGCTAAACTGCAGTAGGTATTACAACTAGCTGGTTTAACTCCAAGTTGTGTATAGCTGTGTAGAAACATTACATTTCTACCAGTGGAACTGCTCTTCCACCAGTGTAAACGCTCT
>NW_005843957.1:1699-9716 GCF_000455745.1 Alligator sinensis | reverse complement strand
GCTCTTCCACCAGTGTAAACCTTAGGTATACAAGTGTTCAAACAGTTTCTACTGGACCAAAACTAGCAGGTCCAATAGAATTTTCTACCATCTCTGATGAGGTACCAGGTGGCCTCTGGTAGAGTTTCTACTAGAGAAGTGAACACTTGTATACTTACCTCTCCTACAGAAGCGGCTACCCTGTCCTCCAGAGTTTAATATCTCTGGGAGTGCATTGCTCTAGGCCTCAACCCCCCATCAGGGAGTTAGTCTGTAACTCTGCCTCCACTCTACTGCTGCAGCCTACTGTACACAGCACTCACTCCATTTGACAGCTGAGCAGTGCTATGCCAAGGAAGTTTGGCACCTGGGTAAAAGCCCACAGTGGCAGCCCGCCCTCACCCCATGCACAGATTCAGGGGGCACATGCCTCCCCCATGCTTGCCTGGGAGTGCATGCAGCTGCGGGAGCTGCCCTCCTGCCATCCCTGTGCCCCCCTCCCCCTAAATGAGCCACTCACGGTTCTGTCCTGTGCCCCATCCCAGCTGGGCAGTTCCTATTGGCACCCCTTTTCTTCAGCGCCTGGGGCAGTTGCCCTGCTTGCCTCCCCCTCCCTGCTTGCTACAGCATTGCAGCTGAGGGGCTGTGAAAGCCCAGTCCCTGGAACTGTGAAGCTCTCAACCATGCCACCCTCAGCAGGCCAAAAAATCCCATCTGTCAGCACCCACCCCTGACCCCCTGGATCCGCCACCATGCACTGGACCCAAACCCCTGCAGAGACACTGTGTGTGTGGGGGGGGGACACCTTGCAGTAACACTATACCTATCTGTGTGTGTAGAGGGTGGCCAGGGCAGCAGGGGGAGGGCGGGGTGGAGAAAATTGACAGGTTTGAAATGACAGCAAGTGCTCTGGATCTGCTGTCTCTGAAAACTGAGAGGGACAGTGGGAGTATTATGGGGAGTGGGAGACATGGTCCTTTGGTGTTCCAGCCAGTGAGCCCTGACCTGTGCCTTGTTTGCACCAGCAGTCTACGGACAGACGGGAGCTTGCAAAACATGCTGGGATGAGTGTACTGAGACCCCCTAGCTGGGTGTCGTTGGCAGTGCTGGCTGTCTTCAGGGCATCCAGCCTTGTCTTCTAATTATTGTTCAGTCTCCTACCCATAGAGTTTCCAACCTCTCAAACAGAGCTGCTACACTTCCACTGGTTCATTTGAACACTTGCACACACACCCTGTGTTTTCTATACTATAAACTTCAGTCATAGTAGTAACGAGATAGATGTACCTTTAAAGTGCAACAGTAGTATTATACAAAATAACTCATTTGATGTATGTGATCATTAATGAATCATTAAACATTACAGGAGCTGAAATTTAAAAACTGATAAAAAGACTTTCCTTCTCAGTAATACAAGAAATGCTTTGTTATTACAATTATCTGGGTCAATATATGTGTTTCAACATCTAACAAATGACTGAAAATTAATGTTCACCCAGTTAAGTTTTAATGCCGTCTCTACTAAAGGCAAAATGGTGCCTCACTGATCCATATTCAATGGGCGAAATCCTGCAGTCTTAAAGATTATAATATTTCCATTGAAAGCCATGAAATGTATTTATTTTCCATTACAGTTAGCAGTTACCTACCCTGACTGCTGGCTCAGACCCTTCATCTGCTACTTTCTGTTGCCAATGTCGCTTGACTTGGAAGACAGACAGACAGTTGCTGTTGTACGTCAGGAGCCAGCCAGGATCAAAAGTCGCATGAAAATACATGTCTGTCTGTTTAAGCTGGCAGGGGATGCCTTCTTGACATTTGGCTGTGGTCATTTTTTAACTAAGTGTAGCAAATAAAATGATTTGTGGAAAAAAATTTTCAGACCTACTGCACCAGATTTGCTTTGTGGCCTGGGCCAGAAAATTAGCTAATACCAAGTACTAGACACTGCAAACTTAGAGGATGGTGTAAAAGAATACATCTATCCACAAAGGGCTGGAGACTGCTTTGCTAAAAATGAAGAAAGAATTTGGTCTTTGAACTATAAATCTGGTATAGGCTGTAATACCCAGAAAAAACAAGGTTTATCTGTCGAAGCCCATGACTCATTTCTTTGACTCAAGCAAAGCAATTTCCTCCATTTAACAAGTTTGCTATTACATTCTGAGTGTATTTCATAAAATAATTTTTGTATGATACTGCTTGCCTACCCCCAGTGCTTTAAATTGCATGGAGACATGAGCTCTCTTTATTTGGACAGAGCTACCAACACACCTAGTATACTGATTATTGGGGATCCAGTTTTTCTGTTTGCTGTGGAAAAATGTGGAATTTCTCTTTTGAAGGAGAAAAACATGATTTTTTCTCTTTTAAATGAGAAAAACACATGAAAACATGGGCTTCTGCTATAGGCTGGCAGCCTTACAGCCTGCAAGGGGCTCCTTGGGCCTGTGGGGAGCGATCAGGCAGGGGATGCCATGTGTATGCGCACATGCACATGATATACAGGCAGTGGCGGAGAGCAGCTCCCACAGCTTTCTCCAGGTAAGTCTGTGGGGGCAGCAGGGGGGGCAAAGGCCATGAATTGGCCTGGGGGTGAAGGGGAACAGGCCACATGGTGGGGGGGGCACAGGCAGTGGGGTAGGGGAAGCATGTGCCCCACGAGGTTTCTGCATCTATAGTGGGGCACAGGGCTGCAGCGGGGCCAGACCAGGAACCATCTCCATGGCTCAGGGTGCAGTACCTGGCACAGGAGGAAACGCTGCACCACCATGGCAGCAAAACTGAGGTGCCCCCTGCCCATTCGGCAGCAATGGGGGCACAAGTCTACACTGCTGCTGCCACTGCCACTGCTGCTGCAACTTACCATGGCACTGCAGTGCTCCCTCCTGAACTAGGTCCCACCTGCTAGGCTGTGGAAGCAGCTCCTGCCCAGAGTTGGTCCAGTTTGGCTTCAGCCCCATGTCCCATTGTGGTGCAGAAATCCCACCTCCCTCCTCCCCTGCCCCCTTCTGCCCCCCCCCCCCCCTCCCCGACCTGCAGTTCCAGCGCAGGGCAGCCACATGCTCCCATCCCAGAAACCCTGGCTAGGGCTTCTGACTGGGAGGTGGGGCCAGGCAGGCCTCACTGTTGTTGGAGCCCGCCAGTCTTCCCCTGGGTCCTACTGCCCTTGGTGCCTGTCATTTTTGACAGGCACCAAGGGCAGAGAAATATTAATTTTCTACATTTTTTTAGGGGCCCCGCGGGCCAGATAGAATGGCTTCATGGGCCAGATTCAGCCTGCAGGCTGTATTTTGCCCACCCTTGCTGTAGAGGGTCATTTACATGCAAAGTATATCAAAGAATATCATTTTCTAGCCAAAAATTAGAAATCTATTCTTTTCCTTGCTTCTGAAGTTTGATAAGGATGCAAGGAAAGATCATTTGCTTGTGTTTGTGTTTGCATAACCATTAGATACCAGTTGTCAAGCACATAATATTTGAGAAGGAACATAGTGTTCTCTGATAATCCCTTCAGACTCAAGGTGGCAAATCAGTCAATGAGTTTAAAAATTTATCATGGAGCTAAACAATGAGAGAGAAAAAAACCTGGATGCAATTGCATTCACATCATGGAAAGTGATCACCTCACTGCTATATATTATGCATTAATTGCCTTGCTATACTGTGATACTGTATTGAAGTTCAGGACAATGAGAGAAACCTGTCAATGTACTCCCTGTTTTGTTTTTAATAACCGTGTTTGGAAGTATCTATTCCCATTTCCCAACAGCATCTTCCAGTGTTTGCTTTTGGAACAAAGCAGTAAACATTTTAATGGGTGATTCTTAATGAGCCCCTTTACAAAGCTGACACTCACACAGGAAGTAACTAAATCAGTCTGCCCTTTGAGAGGAAGAAGTAATTCCATGTGGATAATGTTTTAAGATAAATAAGCAGTTTAACATTTAGATGGACTATGATAGCTATTTTTAGAGAAGTTATGGTTTTATGGAAGCATAGAGAGGCCAGGAATGCTGGGGGTAACTTTAGGGCTGTAAAACTTCAGCAGCCATTTCATTTCGGAGGTATTTTGGTGCCTGAAAGACCAAATCCAAATTAGAACAGAAGGCTCTGAAACATCTCTGAAATGAAGTGGAACCATCTGAAATGTTTCGGATGTTTTGGAGACAGGCTTGTGGTGAAACAGAAACTCAGAAGAGGGAAGGTGCGGGGAGAAGGACTGATCTGATACTGACATCTGTAGCTGGCCACTGTCTGTGATCTGTCCCTGCAGTCCCTTCCAATCCCAGTGCTCTGGGGAAGGGATGGAGAAAGAACATATAAGCCTATTTGTGAACTGTTTTCTGCCTTTTGTGAGATCTGTCTCTTGCAGCATGAGCAGCAGAACACAGCATCTAAAGGGTCTAGGCTGGTAGCAGTTGGTAGTCTGTTGCTACCAAGTTGTAGCTAGCCATTAGTCAATCCTTTCCCACTTATCTGTGCCTACCATCCCTATTGCTAATCCCTTTTAAATATTTCTTCCCCCAAAATCCTGTTATTTATTCTTGTTATTTTTTTTCACCCCAAACAAAAAGAAAGCTGTGCTTTGCCTGGCAGTGTCTCATCACTGTGCAGGAAAGAACTACACATATACATACACAGACACACAATTTCCAGCACACCAAACATGAATCATGCTGGAAAGGCAGGTGCCCGGTCTTCTCACAGGGGGGGTCAGAGGGAGAGCTTCAAATCTCCCCTCCCCAAACCTAGATGCACCCTCTTCCCTAGCAGCCTTGAGGCTTCTGTTACTAGTGGGAGCAAGGATGTGGGAGCAGTGTCTGCACCTGCCCCACTTCCACTAATACCAGCAATAATAACTCCCAGCATGACAGTCTCCGCCACCCCAATTTCAATTCCCAGCGTGAGCCTTCCAGTGCTAGAGGAGGAGCTGGATCTGGAAGCAGTGGAGTTGAGTGCCATAGCCAGAGAAGTTCTGGGAAAGGAGGGTGAATCTGAGTTTGTGCTCCACACCCCTCAAAGTTTCCCTAGAGCCAGTCTCCTTCTCCAGAAGGCACTGTGGAGGAGGTTGTGGGGGCAGGTGGCACAGCTTCCCTTGCCATTGTGCCTCTGCCTAATATCTGAATCGGTTTTCCATCAAGGTGTGGCAGGAGAAAGAGGGGTGGGCATTTGGGCCAGAAACAGGTGGGTGCGCTCTGCCTTAACACACACAAGGCAGACAACATTTTTGGGGTCAATCTGATATCTTTTATTAGAACAAATGAATAATTGGAGAAATATATCTTAGCAAGGTTTAGGGTTTAAAACCCTTTGTCAGGCTGAGGAAGCATCTGCAGTTGGTGTGTGTACTCTTCCTGGATGGAAGGACTAGTAAAGAAGCCAAAGGCTGGCATGCAATGCAGGCAAGAAAGCCAGTCATTGAAAATGTTAATTGAGGTATCGGGGTGAGGGACAGGCTGGGAGGGCAGGGAGGAAGAGGGATGTATCAGGTAAAAGTGTATTGGTGCCTGGGGAGTCAGATGTCGGGCAGGTTATAGTGTGTCATAAATCCAATGTCTATATTGAGTTCATGAGTTTCTGTATCTAGGAGTTGGTGAAGTGAAGTTCATAGACTCATCT
The DNA here is from genome assembly GCF_000455745.1 of Alligator sinensis. Classification (NCBI taxonomy): domain Eukaryota; kingdom Metazoa; phylum Chordata; order Crocodylia; family Alligatoridae; genus Alligator; species Alligator sinensis. The sequence goes on along the minus strand of NW_005843957.1, from coordinate 4,115 downwards.
GTGACAAGTGGTTTGTAAATTCCCTTGAAGATCAAGCCTAAGAGACTAGAGACAGAGTGGCTTTCTTGTGAGAAATTTTCCCCCACAGGTAGGTGGGTATTCTTGTCTGTAATAGATTTCTGGTGTAGGAATATTCCAGAGAGAATTTGATTGAATAGTGGTAGATTTTAAACTGACAATAGAAGTCAATAAGTACATCCAAGTGTTAAGTCCAGATGATGAAAATGTCATTTATGTAGCAAAAGTATAGTGCAGGTATGGTGGTACAATTTTCTAAAAACTCCTCTTCCAGGAGGAATACTGAGGAGGTCAGCATATAGGTGTGCCCATGGTTTATGTCAGTTTTTCAACTAACTTTTAAATAGCTTTTATATTTCCTATATTAATCTTGTTATATAAACTGTCCAGTACTGGGAAACAGCAGTGGAAGAGCCACAGAAGAAACACATTATACAAGTATATTTTATAAGTTACTGCTCTTTTTGCATCTTCTATTGTTGTGCATTTGCATATTAGTAACCGTTTATTAGGAAGTAATAAATTAGAAACAACAAATCCCTTTGTGATTTGTAACTTCAAGCCTGTAGGTCAAAGACCATGAATGAAAACTTCCTTCACACAATATAATTCAACAAGAAGAAGAATAAAGAGGCTTATTAACAAAATCATTTTTAGCTGATTGGTGATGAGTAGAATTAAGCTGCTTGTGTTGTAAAAATGTATGCACATACATTATATTAAACCAGGGCCCCATAAAATAGCAATTGAAACAGCCCTTAAGCTTATGCTTTAATGCATTTTTATTGCAGAGAAGTTTAGAAAGCTAACACATGGTGTCACAATACTGATCATTCAAGCTAAAGAACCTATGGCATGTGTGCCTCAAGTGCAACAGGAGCCTTCATGTATGGCATGTGGCAGATAGGACAGGAAGCAGAAAGCAGAGCAGCATAGTGGTCAGGGGAAGGGGATCAGAGTGGCACTCAGAGAGGGCATAGGGCTTATTTGTGTAATGATTGCCAAAAAGGCCGGGCCCCACCAATAAATAACATGTACCAAAAAACTCAAAATAAAGACGAAATAAAAATCAACTATCATGCAAATTGTGCTACTTATCTAATCCTTTCTGTACTCACTAATTAATCCCCTGGGAGGAAGGTCATAGATCTAGAACATTTGGCGCTTAATGGGTGCATCTACATGAGACATTTACTGAGCAGTTGACTAATTAAATGCACAGTAAATGTCTTGGCAGCTACACATATGCCCCTATTAGCAGCTACACAAAGCTAATAAACTCCACTGCAGGGTAGTATTTGTAAATACAATACTCTTGTACTACTTTGTACTACAGTACTACTCTGCTGCAGCTTTTTCATGTACAACAGTGCATGTGTAGATGCTGCTTTGGCTGGCTGGGGTACGGGGTGTTTCTTTGGCAGGCAGCCCCCACACTGAAGCACCCTTGTTCCTCATCCAGCTGTTTCACAGCATGTGGAGCCAGATCAGAGCAGCTCTGGGCTGGTGGGCTCACCTCTGGGTTCCCTGAGAGCCCGGGCTGCTGCAGCCAGGCTCCACATGCTGCACACAAACAAACTCCAGAGCAATATGGTCCGTAGTTTTTTGCTCTGGGGTGCACATTCCAACAGCATACCAAAAACCTGTAGGAATAAGCTCCAGAGTTTATTCATGTACATTCATTGCATGTGTAGACATTAGGGCTGTGCAAAATGGTTGTCTTTCAGTTCAGTTTCAGATTTAGCCGTTTCGAAGGACAGTGATTCATTTAGCTGTGTCTTGTTTTGTTTCAGCCAAATCTGTTTTGGAGATTTGGCTCTGCTGAATCTCCTCCAAATCTGTTTTGAACGGGCTGCAAGGGAAGGTTTGCACAGCCCTGTGCGGGCCGGGAGCGACCCGAGCCCTTTTCGCGCTGCACGCGGGCTGTGGCCAGCAGCCCAGGCACGCCGGGGCGGAGAGGGAAGGCCTTCGAGCTGGAATTAGGCACGGACGCGTAGCGGTAGTTTAAAAGATTGTTTACTTACACCGAGATGGCAGTGGTGTAGGCTGGAAAACTTGCTTAAGTTGCGGTTACAGACAAACAACACAGACGGTCTCGTGGAGGTTGCTAGGCTCCATGGTGCAGAGCTCCGGATGCTCTGGGTGAACGAACCACCAAAATAGGAATCGTAAATACGTCTTATAAAAGTTGCGTTCGAAGACGGGAAGAGGTGGGCGGTGGATCAGGCCGCCACGCTCCTCTGGATCTCACACAGGGTTTCTATTACCCTGCCGTGTACCCAGAGTCCCCACGAGATGGAAGTGGAGTCCTCTTCGGCTTGGGCGGAAACTGCTCAAGCCTTTTATACGGCTAACAGGCCAATCGTTAGCCGCCACGTGTGAATAATTTAGCACTAGC
>NW_005843957.1:0-995 GCF_000455745.1 Alligator sinensis | reverse complement strand
GGGAACTCTTTGCAACGAGCATCTCTGTGCTGCAACAAAGAAATGCACCCTGCAAAGAAAGCTTCAAATTGGCGGAAAACTCGTTCCTTACACCAGGGTTCTCCTTTACAGCAGAAAACTCCACCGTGCAAGGAAGCTGCAATTTAGCGGGGACAATTTAGCAGTGCCAAAGCACACACAAACAAAAATCACACCTTTTGGGTTGTGACAAGCCCTACCCAGCCAGGCTTGGGGCTTGGGACCCCAGTGGGGAGCAGGACGGGGCCATGGGTGGCTGATCCACGTTCAGGGGAGGGTGAGGGCCTCTGCCCTCCATGCAGGTGAGGAGACCCTGTCATGTGAGGTCGCAAGGCAGGGAAGCAGCGTAGAGTGGCAAGGAAGCCTGTTGCACCCTGCTGCGTGACTCAGCTCCGCAGGGAGCAGAGATCTATGCTGGGGTCTCCTCGCTGCCACTGCCTGCCCTGTGCTGCTCTGGCATCTTGGGGCTGCATGGGGTGGACATCAGTGATGAGGAGACCCCGGCTCAGATCTCTGCTCCCTGCAGAACCAGCTCACATGGCAAGGACCAGCACTACCCTGCTGTGCAACCTGGGTCCACAGAGAGCAGCGATCCAGGGCAGTGCAGGGCGGGTAGCGGCGACAAGGAGACCCCAGCACAGACCTATGCTCCCTGCAAAGCCAGGTCACATGGCTGGGATTCGCCAGCCCCGGTTCAATTCCCCAGCTCTCTGATCATTCCCCCAGCTCTTCCTGGGGGCGTGGGACCCCTGACCTGCATGCTGGGTTTAAGCAGGTTGCTGCTGCAGGCTGGGGCCAGCAGCAGCACCGCAGTCTTCCCAGTGCTCATTGAAGGCTGTGCCAAGCACCTGCCACTGGCCCCATCCTGCAGCAGCAGCCTGCTGCAATCCCATGCACAGATCGGGGCCTGCACCCCAAGGGAAGAGCTAGTGAAATGATCAGAGAGCTGGGGGAAGCTACCAAAGAGCTGGGGAATC
>NW_005843956.1:22399-26366 GCF_000455745.1 Alligator sinensis | reverse complement strand
GTCCCCGTGACCCTGCAGCTCCACCATTTTTGGCTCCATCTGGCAAAGCTCACAAGCTCTTGCTTCACCTCTCACACATGCTCTGTGGGGTCTGATCTGAGCTGCACTAACGCTGCAGCTGCAAAATGGTGCCCTTGTTGTGTCTGGGTGCAAATGGCCTATGAGCACAATCCCTCTTTTTCGGCATAGGCAAGGGTCCAATCACATTTCTCTTGCCCTCTCTTTTTGCACCCTGGTCTCTCAATCTAATAAATGCATTGTGTGTGCTCTGTGCACCTTAGTGTATTTTTCTGTGCATGTTTTCTCCATTAAACTTGTTATAGTGTTTGGCAGTTGTTGTTTGTCTTGATCTGTACAAGGGTTGCTAAATCTATACTACACCAGTATATCAGGCGTTTAAAAGGCAATCAGCTGTGTGGCAATATCAATACCATATTTACTCAAATCCAAAACAAGGCTTTTCCCCTTTCAAGATGGAGAATGAAAACCCTCACTTGGATTCAAGTACCAGCTTGGGGCAGGAGGCTCCTGCAGGTCCGGCTGCCGGCCCCGATCACGGACAGGATGTCTCACGCAGCAGGGGTAGTGCAGGCGTGAGCGCAGGGTGGTGGTGGAAGGAGAGAGGGAGAGATCGTGTAGTGTATGGCCCGGGGGAGTGTGAGGGACAGGGTGCGTGGTGGGGTGACCCTGGCAGGAGACGGTGCAGGGACAGGGAAGCTGCTGTGGCTCTGGCTCCTGCCACAACTCTGATCCTGACCTGGGCCCGAGGCCACAACCACAACTGTCCCGCAGGGGCCGGGGCTGGAGCTGCCATCACTGGTGGTGTCTCTAGAGAGTGGCTGAGTTGAGGCCAGGAGGGGGAGGCCCCTCACCCCATGCCTTGCCCCAAAACCAGGCAATGCCCTCCCCTGAGGCAGATCAGAGTTGGGGTCCCCTAGCGGGGAAAAGCACCTGCCCCTTTCTCCACAGCCACTCGGCTCTCTCATCACAGCCATCTCTTCCACCCTCCTTGGCATTGCCCTTCTCCTTCCTCACACCAGGGCCACTGGGCTCTAGTCCTCACCTCAGCCAGGGCTGCCCCATGGGCCAGCGCTTTCCAGTCCTCGGGCCGTGCAGGCAGGGAGGGATCATGGCCACAGACTAGAGGGAGCAGCCAGCAGGCTGGAAATGGACCCAGAGGCTGCCCCACAGATTCACACTCGGTTGGGGGCACCGTGTGCCCAGACGGAGCCATGAGTCCTGAAAACAAGCAGACTAAAGAAAGGAGACTCCCAGGAGCTCACCAGGGTTGCTGCCCTCGCCTGGGCGCTCCAGGTCCCAGTGGCACCAGGGCAGCCGGGCAGCGTTGTGACATCAGCCAGCTCCCAACAAAGGGCGGTGAGGCTGGCCGCGCAGATCCCTGCTCCAGAGGACGCGGTGCTCACCTCCCTCCTCCAGGCTCCCTCCACTCGAGGAAATAGTCCCCTTTTGAGACCCAGGGTGAGCCAAAGAAACAGTGAGGACAAAACAGCAAGAAACAATAAACATTGTTACGTGAAGGAGAGATATTACAAGGCCATGGGATTTGCTGCATTTGCCTCTCGTTGTACCACCTGCAGCGACAGATACCAACCTGCTGGCAATCATTGCTGAAGTGTTGTCAGTAAGCAGTCACTAAATGAATATTTCCTCTTACATCCAGCTTGTGTTGTTAAATATGAACGATAATACTAGGAGCAGAACACGTTTGACAATAACTTTTCGTGGAGAGACTTGAAGGCTGGGAAGAGATGGTCGACAAGGAAGATGCTGATTCTGAAAGGGTATTTTGTGCCCAAAAGCTTGTCAGCTGCATTTTTTAACTTTGAGGCTTGAGCAAGGAAAGGTTTTGTCAAGCAAATCCCTTGGTCTCCCCGCTACCCCTGGCTACAACGCGGACTCTAATGTGCACACGTGTTTCTATCACAGATGCAGAGCTCTTCCTCAGCACTCAATGATCACAATGGGATGCACTGGCTGTCCACATCACTGCTACCCGTGTCAGCCCTGGGACCCCAGTCTGGTGTGGGGCTCCCCTCTGCTCTGCAGCGTCACTCCCACACGGCTGGCCCCGCACTGTTGGCATTTTTCATAGCACTCAGATCCTTCTGCTCTGGGGTCAGTTGTTGTGTGGGTCAGAGGTTGCTCTCCGGTTCTGGCCTCGCTCCTCTGCCCCATGGGATTTTCTCTCTGAAGCATCTTGATGCTGCCTCCTAAATCCAATTTCAACATCCCTCCCCACAGCCCACAATCCCATCTCATCTGCACACTGAGTTTCATAGATTGCATATGTTTAATAAAATCATAGAATCATAGAATCATAGAAGTAGGGTCGGATGGGACCTTGTAGATCTTCAAGTCCGACCCCCTGCCTGGTGGTTTCATAGACATTAGGGCTGGAAGGGACCTTGAAAGATCATCGAGTCCAGCCCCTGCCCGAAGGGCAGGAAGTCAGCTGGGGTCATAGGATCCCAGCAAGATAAGCATCCAAATTTCTCTTGAAGGCGTTCAATGTAGATGCATGAACCACCTCCAGTGGCAGGCTGTTCCAGACCTTGGGGGCTCGGACAGTGAAGAAATTCTTCCTTATGTCCAGCCTGAAATGGTCTTGCTGGAGTTTATAACTGTTCAACCTTGTCATCCCTTGGGGCGCTCTGGTGAACAATTGTTCCCCCAGATCCTGGTGAACATCCCTGATAAATTTATAGGTGGCCATCAGATCGCCCCTGAGCCTACACTTTTCCAGGCTAAAGAGTGTCATGGCTCTCAGCCTGTCTTCGTAAAGTCTGTTTTCCTGACCTCTGATCATGCGTGTGGCTCTCCTTTCGAATATCTCAAGCTTCTCCACATCCTTTTTGAATTGAGGAGCCCAAAACTGGATGCAGTACTCCACCTGCAGCCTCACCAGTGCCAAGTAGGGTGGGAGAATTACTTTTTTGGTTTTGCTGCAGATGCATCGATTGATGAATGCCAGGGCATTGTTAGACCTGCTGGCTACAGCGTTGCACTGCCGGCTCATGTTCACACTGTGGTCTATTCTTAACTAGAGCTGTGTGGAATGGCTGTGATTTGATTCGGTTTGAGATTCAACCGTTTCAGAGGACATTGATTAATAGATTCATAGATTATAGAGTCGGAAGGGAGCCAATGGATCATCATGTCCGACCCCCTGTCCCTGGCAGGAAAGAGGACCGAGGTCAGATGACCCCAGCCAGGTGATTGTCAAGCCTCCTCTTGAAGACCTCCAAGTTAGGTGACAGCACCACCTCTCTTGGAAGCCCATTCCAGACTCTGGCCACCCTTATTGTAAAAAAATTCTTCCTAATGTCTAACTTAAATCTACTCTCCACTAGTTTGCACCCATTATTCTTAGATACTCCCTGGGGTGCTCTGGAAAACAGCTCATCCCCAATTCCCTGCTGTCCTCCCCTGATGATTCATTTTGGTGTTTCAGATCACTGTCCTGTTTCGTTTCAGCCAAATTTCTTTTGGAGATTTGGCTCTGCTGAAACTCCTCCGAATCTGTTTTGAACAGGCTGCAAGCTTTGCACGGCCCTACTGCCCAGCCAGGTTGGGTTTGGGCCAAGGCCTGCAGTGCCCCAGGGAGAAGCAGGACAGGGCCGTGGGTGGCTCGTCTGGGGGATGAGGAGGGCCGCTGGACTTAATGGAGACAAGGAGACCCCGGAGTGAATCTCTGATCCCTGTCACGCTGGGTTGGAGATTGCATCACCACCTGCCTATAAATTCATCACGGGAGCACAGAAGGGAATTGGTGAGTATTTATTCACCAAGGAGCCCCCGGGGGTTACAAGAAATAATGGCCACAAGCTAGCAGAGAGCAGATTTAGACTGGACATTAGGAAGAACTTCTTCACAGTTAGAGTGGCCAGGGTCTGGAACGGGCTCCCAAGGGAGGTGGTGCTCTCCCCTACCCTGGGGGTCTTCAAGA
>NW_005843956.1:8390-22372 GCF_000455745.1 Alligator sinensis | reverse complement strand
ACTCTTTCCTGCTTATGCAGGGGGTCGGACTCGATGATCTATTGAGGTCCCTTCCGACCCTAACATCTATGAATCTATGAATCTATGAATCTCTCTGGGTAGCCTGTTCCAGTGCTTTGCTACCCTCCTAGTGAGAAAATTCTTCCTAATATCTAACTTAAACTTCCCTTGCTGCAACTTAAGATGGTTGCTTCTTGTTCTGTCAACTGACACCACTGAGAACAGGGAACACCTTACAGTCCATTCATCCACCCTCTTTCAAACCCCACTTCAGGTAATTGAAGGCCGCTATTAAGTCCCCTCTCAGTCTTCTCCTTTCTAGACAAAATAAGTCCAGTTCACTCAGTCTTTCCTCATAAGTCATGTGCCCCAGCCCCCTCACCCTTTTTGTTACCCTCCGCTGGACTCTCTCCAATTTGTCCACATCCTTTCTGTAGTGAGGGCCCAAAACTGAACACAGTACTGCAGATGTGGCCTCACCGATGGTGAATAGAGGGGAATAATCACTTCCATTGACCTACTGGCAGCACACCTACCAATGTAGCCCAGTATGCTGTTAGCCTTCTTGGCGACAAGGGCACCCTGCTGGCTCATATTCAGCTTATTGTCCACTGTAACCACTAGGTCCTTTTCTGCAGAGCTGCTGCCCAGCCAATCTGCCCCCAGCCTTTACCAGTACATGCGGTTCTTCCATCTTAAGTGCAGGACTTTGCATTTGTCCTTGTTGAACCTCATGAGATTCCTTTTGGCCCAATCCTCCAGTTTGTCTAAGTCACTCTGAATCCTAGCCCTACCCTCCAGTGTATCTACTACTTCCCCAAGCTTGGTGTCATTTGCAGACTTGCAGAGGGTCTGCAGACTTGCAGACTTGCATAGATGACTCTATGCCATCATCCAGGTCATTGACCACATCCACTGGTCTTCTTACATCCACAGAGCCAGTCATCTCATCATAGAAGGCAATCAGGTTGGTCAGGCATGACTTGCCCCGGTGAATCCATGCTGACTGTTCCTAATCACCTTCTTCTCCTTCAACTGCTTAGAAATTGATTCCTTAAGGATCTGTTCCATGATTTTTCCAGGGATCGAGGTGAGGCTGACTGGTCTGTACCACCCTGGATCCTCCTTTTTCCCATTCTTAAATATGGACACTAAGTTTGCCCTCTTCTACTCATCTGGAACGTCTCTGTATCACTATGAGTTTTCAAAGATGATTGCCAGCGGCTCTGCAATCACATCAGCCAACTCCCTCAGCACCCTTGGGTGCATCCCATCTGGCCCCATGGACTTGTACATGTCCAGCTTTTCTAGGTATTCCCCAACCTGTTCTTTCACCACTGAGGGCTGCTCACCTCCTCCCCAGACTGAACTGTGCTGCCCAGTGTGATAGTCTGGATGCTGACCTTGCCTGTGAAGACTGAGGCAAAAAAGGTATTGAGCACTTTAGCCTTTTCTGCATCCTCTGCCACAAGGTTTCCTGCCCCATTCAGTAAGGGATCCACACTTCCCCGATCCTCCTCTTGCTACCGACATACTTGTAGAAACCCTTCTTGTTACCCTTCACATCCCTTTGCAAGGGGTGAATTGGGCCAGAGATGATCACTCGTTAACTTGGGATCCTAAAAAATTCACGCCCACTTGGTATCTGGCACTTCCCCCAAATCCAGCGGCAAGTACGTCTTAGTCAAATAACCAAGGCCCGGTGCCTAACACTCTCCGATCCCACACACCACTAGTCTCTTGGGACGAGTCGCTAGCTGTTAACGTGTCGCAAAACACCGACTGGCACTCGTATTATTACCCCATATTGAGAGCAGCTAGGCTCAGCCAGTGGTGCCATAACCTATCTGCACCCGTCAACGCTTCTTCCCTACCCGGTGAAGTAGAAAAAACCGTGTGGAAAGGACAAAGCTGTAACAACATATATACCCCAGCCCCATGAGGGCTGCTATGGGCTTGCTCGGATGGGCACTTATACACAACTCTGCCGGCTACCCTGTCAGGTATCCAATGCTTTTTAGCCACGGTAGTTTTTTGCCCCCCCACTTTATGCCAGTACAGCTCGAGCCCCCAGTCCGATAATACATCGACATCAGAAACGAACAGCCACCTGGAGCACCCTTACCGGTAGTGAGCGAGTCCTTAAATTTCCTCAATGGGCTATAGAAGGCTCGTTTGTGTGGAGTGGAATCGGCATCGGTCAAGCATGAGTGGCAATAGCCCAGCTGGCGGAACAAGTTGAGCAGCTAACCAACCAAACCTCCGACAGCTTCAATTTACTCGACCAACAATTACAGGCCACCTCGCACATGGCAATGCAAAACCAACTCGCCTTAGACGCTATGCTCATCTATCAGGGAGGGCTATGCCAGTTCCTTAACCTCTCTCACGATTATTGCTGTGTTAGTATCCCTAATGTCTCGCTTCCCCTCAGTAAACAAGTCGAAAAAATGCAAAACATTGCCAAAAATACAAACCGCATTGCAGGTCTGGGTCAGGGATGGCTATCCAGCATTTTCAATTATTTTGGATGGGAGGGCTCTTCTTGGCTAATGTATTTGTTAACACCCCTAATTACTTTGTTGTTACCCATTTGTGCTATTGGCATTGGTCTTAGTATAATTTGCTGTTTTGTCCAATATTTTAAAAACAAGCTTATTTCGCTTTCTGCTTTTGTATACACCCGCTTGCCATTAAATGACTCCAATGACAACGAGTATGACGATAAAAACAAGCTGTAGCCTAACTCAAGTAGTCACCTACTGTGCCATGGGCAAGGGGGCATGTCATAACCAAAAAAAACCCAACTATGCCCATGTCACTAGCAGGAAACGAAATTTAAGCCTTCTTTGCTTTGCAATAAATCCCTGGCATAAAACCCGAGCGAAAACTGCTACATAATTGGCGATTCTAACACAAACCAGATGACGTGGCTTAAATCAATTGGTCACAGTGTAAACAAAACCATCTTGCACTTCTGGCCAAATTGGAGAACCCTGAGCACACAGCAGAGTAAACTTGGCGGATTGATCACCCACCAACGACTCCCCGCCATCGACTGTCCCGACGTAACCAAAATCCCCCTGCAGGCTCGTTAACTCGTTCACGGCGCCTCATTCATCACTCTCCCTCGATTGTAACCTGATACGTACGCTCGACTGTAACTAAAGCAAGTCTGCTACCTGCGTCGTATTTCATCCTGAGGCGGCGTAAGTAAAAATCTCCTATAACCAACACACGTCTGTGCCTGGTTAATTTCACTCCATCCATCAATTACCCACCTGTCCAGTCAAAAGTCTGAACACTCCGGTGGGGGTCAGAACGCAGCTGCCGGCAGCTGCGATGACTCCTGACAGCAAGCTGCAACTCCAATTGCACTTTGGCCTTCCAGACTTCATCCCTGCAGGCCTGAGCAATACTCGTATATTCTTCCCTAGTTATTTGACCAGGTTTCCACTTCTTATAAGCTTCCTTTTTGTGATTTAGTTTACTAAAGAGTTCCCTGCTAAGTCAAGCTGGTCTTCTGCCATACTCGCTAGTCTTCCTGTGCATCAGGGTGGTTTGTTCCTGCACTCTCAGTAAGGCTTCTTTCAAGTACAGCCAGCTCTCCTGGCCTCCCCTTAGTCAGGCTTCCCAGGGGATCTTGCCCATGACTTCCCTGAGTGAGTCAAAGTCTGCTTTTTTGATGTCCAGGGTCCTTATTCTACTGCTCCCCATCCTTCCTTTCCTCAGGATACTGAACTCAATCCTCTTGTGGTCACTGTTGCCCAAGTGGCCATCCACTACTACATGCCCCACCTATACTTCCCTGTTTGTGAGCAGCAGGGAAGAATTAGTGGGAAAGGTAATAGTGAATGGCAACTTGGGCAACAATTGTCCCAGCTGCCTGTGGAGGGTTTGGGATTGAGAGTATGGTCTGGGGTAGAAAGGTAAGAAAGGTTTATTGACTTCACAAAAGCATGACTACGCATAGTATAATAAGACAGATAATGACAGATGATAATAATTCACGTTGGCAACTTATTGGCAGTCCCCTCTGATTCCTGATGTACAAGTTCCTCTTTCCACAAAGCTCAGCGAAGTCAGGTGTCCCTGATCAGCGCTGTCTGAGAGGTGCTGGGAAGGACCCTGGTATTCAGTCCTTGGGCTCCTTGAGATCCACAGGCCCACTGATCCAGATCAACAGCTAATTAGTAGTTCCTTTCACAGAGCTGTTTCTTCCTTCTAAATGATTTCCGGATGTACCAGCCAATTTATAACTTCTGAGCTGTGCTGATAACTTACAACCATTCAGATTCTTTTTACTTCAACTCTCCTTAGACTGACCCATAGCGGTACAAGCCTTGCATTCTTCTGATAAGGTTAATTTTAACTATGCCACAGAGCCTACCATCACTACTTGTATAAGGCTTTGCTAAATTTACTAGGCCTCATACTACATCTTAGACTTTAATTAGGCTCTTAGCACCAACATATAGCTTAATATCTGAACAAATGACAGAAAAACACTTGGTCTAATCTTCAGAGAGCCTTCAGCAAGCACCTTTATCACACAGACGTAATTTTCAGCTGTCACAACAGTGACCACGAGATGATGTACTTCTGCCTCAGGACCCCACCACTACAATAGAAGGCTGGCTGCCTCCCAGGTCTCTTATGAGCTTAATGCCATTAAAGAAGGAAATGTGTCCTTCTGTTATGGTGATAGGGTTATTAACGAAATCTTTGCTGTCCTGAAGTCAAGGTGAGTTTTGTCACTGTCTTCACACAGGCCTGGAATTTTCCTCACATGTGTACTTGACAACAATGTTGACTCTGCTGGACAGCTAGCACCTTGCCACACAATGGATATACATCTACATATGCATTGATGCACTGTGGTTGCAGTGCATGAAGTATAATGCCTGTAATAACAGGTACTAACTCAATATGTAGTAACTGACACTACTGCGCAGTAGCACCGGCAAACGTGTTGTAAGTGATGCTAATGCACAATAGACTAATTGTACTGCACATTGGCCCATTCACATGGCTTTTACCATGATATGCTAATGCACAGTACAATTACTCTACTGCACATTTCGTGTACTGTGTAGACATGTTCAGTTCTGTCTCGTACATGGGATCTCCTAAGGCCAAAGGAGGCTTCTGATCAGCTGCACAGAGCACAAACAGCTTCTGAAATGACTGGAAGGCTGAGGGCATTTTCAGCAGGTGCAGCAAATCTGCTCTGCCTGACAGAGACCTGAGCTAAATTGTGATGGCCCATTCCCCACCCATGTGAAGAGACACCATTTCTTAAAGAGAACAAAACTTCACCCACTGTTGATTGCCATGAAGCTTCAAATCTTTTTTTTCTGATCTCAAGTTGAAAGATGCACAGTTCTTCCTGTCTCACTCCCCGGAGACAACATGAGTAAACTTTCCTGTTGTGGATAATGTGGGCAAAGCCAAAGGATGCATGGGACACATTTCTTCCCATCCCCAATTTCAATGAAACTTTGCATAGAGAGCACAAAAGCGAGGCTTACATCATTACAAACAAAATTGAACCAAAAGTTAATTCACTTGGAAACTTACTCTGTGTTTGTTATCCTTTTCTTTCCACCTGGGATCAGTGTCACCTAAGAGGCTTATCTGTTTCCTCAGCATTAATTATTTGCCTTTTAAATGAGTTGCCCTGGGCCTTGTTAAGAAGCCATTAAGAAACACCAATGCATCAAAACAATCACTAACTTTAGTTTACTGACGTTGCTGCTTTCAGGATGTGGCCATAGATAATTTGTCTTGTCGAAGTGAATCTGTGCTTTCAAGACCCTGTTTCACCCAGTAGAGGGTGATGGCTGGCTTGTGCATCCCCAGTTCGCAGCTCAGAGGGCAGCTGAGACAGTGCCCGAAGGCAGGTCAACACCCGCAGAAAGGTCACCACATCACTGAAAAAGAGTTGTCCCCAGGAACTCACATACGCACACTCACCCACCACTAAACAAGGCAAACAAGGACAGGCAGCTCCCAGAGCATGCAAGGAGCTGCCATGACAGTTCACAAGGCAGCTCCCAGAGCATGCAAGGAGCTGCCATGACAATTGACAAGGCAACCTGCTACATCGGCCACCAGCACACTTTGGCACCTCCCTGCCCCTATGTGGGGTACCTCAGCACACTCCCCCCCACCCCCAGCAGCTCCGCCTACGGGGAGCAGGTTGAAGACTGGAGGGTGGGGAGTGCCCAGTTGCCAGCCGTGCTTCACCAGTCAACCCCATTAATGTTGCAGACCTCCACAGGCACTTCACAAATGCAGCCAAGGCAGAGGGACAACTCTGCAGTTACTGCCAGGAAGCAGGCCCAGAGCTCACTGAAAGTACCTAGCAATTCATCCAGGGACACAGTCTTTCCAGGCAGGCTCTGCCCTCAGCTGCAAGCTCTGCACACACTGCTGTGCACTATAGCCCATTCAGAAGCAGCACTTACGCAAGTAATGCCACAGCCAATTCCATTGCCCTTTGGCCGGGGAAGCCATAGTTAAGTAACTGCAATTCCAGCCTACCCACACATCAGGGAGCTGCCTAGGGACACTCCTCTGACCTCGTGAGCTCCAAGCAATGCTTAAAGGGAAATGGTTCTAGTTAATCCACTTCAGGCATCCAGCCAGCCACAACCATGCACAGGCCAGGCCACGCAGCAGATGTTGGTCCAGGCCGCCACTGAAATGTCTACCTTGCTCCATGACATTGCAAGAGGCCTATCAGTGGTGGCTGCAGTGTACTTGTGGTCTACAGAGGGAGCTCCTGTAGCCATTGGCATGAAGGCAGCCCACAGCTGGCACTCGGCCTTAGGTGCATCAGCTGCAAACAAGAGAAGGAATCCAGGCCCTGTCCTGCCTGGAGCTCCCTCCTAGCCAGGGTCAGCAGGCAGGGAGGTTTTTCTCCAACATTATCTGCCACCACCTCTTACCCTGGAAGGATCCACTTGGCAGTCGGGGTCTGACCCCAGGGGTGAGCACAAGGATGGGGGGAAGTGCAGGTAAGGGGAGACAGCAATAGTTGCCCTTCCAAGTGTCCCTGACGCTTTTGATAGAATTTCAGGTCCTGAGAGGAGGGAAAGGACAAGGTCAGCACAACTAGGCTGGTAGAGTTCAAAAAGGAAGATTTCCCCCTACTTGAGGAGTTAATAGCCAAGGTGCCATAGGGAGACAGGCTGAATGGTAAAAAGCACCCAGGAGAGCTGGGAGCTTCTAACGGCCAGAGCACTGGAAGCCTCCCAGCAATCGGAGCACAAGAATGTCAAGGGACTAACGTGGCTGCACAAGGAGCTTTTAGGATGTCTCAAATGCAGAGGGAAAGCATGCAGGCAAGGGAAGAATGGGCAGGTCACCAAGGAAGTGTATCAGGAAATAGCAAGAACCTGCAGGGACAAAGATGGGGAAGGCAGAGGTAAAGAAATGAGCTCTATCTGGGCAGGGAGGTTCAAGACACCAGGAAGAAATTCTAGAAGTATATTGGCCATAAAAGTAAGACCAAGGAAGCTGTGGGTCCTCTGTTAACAAGCCAAGGGGGAAGTCCTAACCAAGGGGTAGACAATTAGTTTGCCTGGAGGGCCACTTAAGGAGTCTTGGTGAGCTGTCAAGGGCCACAAGGGTAGCTCTGTCCCTTGACAGGCACCCGACCCCGGTCAGGATCTTGGGACCAAAAGTCCCACCCCTAGCCCCTGACCTTTGTCACCACAAGTTTCTACCCTGCCTCCCCAATTGCCCCAGAAGTACTCCTCCTGGGAGGCACTGGGAGGGAGCGGAAGGGAGGAGGGGAAAGGTAGTGATATTTTGGAACCAGAAACCTGGCCCCACAAATCATATGCTAAAAATCAAAGATCTACTATAACATATTTTAATTTTATTTCAATAAATATTTATTTTCCTGGTTTATGCACATTTGTGTAGTGTATATTGAGGCAATTGCATAACAGCTTAAAATACAGTCTTCCTCTTTTATGTTATGTTGCAGGGTAGAGGGTGAATATGCGGGGAGTGGGTGTGTATGTGTGGTGGGGATGGGGTATGTGCGTGGCGGGGTGTAAGCCTCCGAGCTCAGGCCTGCAAGTAGGATGCCTGCCAAAGGTTTTGGGAACACCTGAAGCGCCAGATGGGGGTGGAGGATGGTTGCCGGGGGTAGGGCCACTTATGGTTCTGGACTGACTCTCAGATTTGGAATTTGTTTTGGCTAATTTGGCTTGGAATACAGAAAATTTAAATAATAAGAAAACAAATGAAAAACCAAACCTGTTCCTCAGCGAGGAAGCCCTCTTAGGAGGCTTCTTCCTTGCGGTGTATTTTGCCAGCATTCTGGAAACTGCCAGCAAGAGAAAGGGATTGACAGATTTCTACCTACTTGTCCTTTTAAAAATGAAACATGGGGAAAGGGTTTGCAGCCAATTTCTGCAACCGTTCTTTTCCTGCCCTGGCCTGAATGCAGGCTTGTTAGAACCGTTCATGTAAAAGCAAAGGGTCCCAACACTGTGTTCCCAAATTGGCACATGCCACTGAATTGCACAGCACGGTGAAGTGAGAGGAACAGCAAGCAACAGGAAAGAGTCACTTGGCAAGAGAGGCAAGCTGAGCACTGCACTACCTAGGGTTATACCAAGAGATATAAAGCAAAGGCCAGGCCAATGTGGGGGATTACAACCTTGTCAGGGCTCGACCTGGGGGAGACCCGGATTCCCAGGTTCTGTATGAGACTGGAATGTACAATCCTAGCTTTGCTGGAGCTGCATTTCCAATGCTTCTTACCTGGCACATATGTTGTAAGTCTTAAAAACAAAATCTTTTTAATAGGGCCCATTCAGGCCTGTTACCAGGCAAGATCCAAGCCTGCAGGAGTGGAGGCACTGATTCCCATCCCCACTGCTACCTATTGGTGCATTGCATGACCTTGTACTACCTGCACTGAATTCACGGGCATTCCCTGGCCACCTCTCTGTACTTGCTAAATTCTGGGAATTAGACATTGCTGACATGTCTGGGTGCTTCTCTAGCAGTCCCTGAAATAAAGTTGTGCGAGCGTGGCAGAATCTTGGCTCTGGAATTGATTTCCCTCTCAGCCCAAAGCTGCATCTCACCGATTCTCAATGCACAATGGGAGGCCTAGGATTTTACGCAGGCACTTGTCAGAGGTGCTGCTGGAATGAACAGTACCTTTGTTTTCTTTCTGGATATTGCACAAGTTTCAAGGGGCCAGGTTTAAACCCTTGCAAGTAATTGTCAGGACTGAAAAGGTGACATGCATTTACAGAGAAGGAGCCATGACCCATTAGCTTTCCTAAGATGAGCAACATTTTTAGAGATAAGGCTAGTTGCCAAACTAAGGTCAGCAGGATTTCCTGTACCTGCATCATGGAAAAACACATATCAACTCTGTATTTCCACAGTTCTGAGAGGAAACAGCTTCAATAGCCCGCCTAGTTCTGGGCTTCCATGAAAACCTCTGGACTGTTGACCAGCGAGTGGGACAACAAGCACAACCAAGAGCCAGGACCAGACTCAGATGGGCTCACCTCACTCGGAAGACACAAGGTCATGTAAGATCTTGAAAGAACCACCTTGGGCCTCGAGAGAAGGTTTCTGTTAAGCCCACAGCCCCCTGCACCTTGGTTTTGACTCTGGGCACAGCTGGAATGATAGGGATGGGATGGGATAGAATCCCAAGGGACTGCTCCCTTCAGGAGTCAATAGATTCAGAATTATTACATCCCTTATGGACAGACAAAGTATGGGATCATCCTTCCTAAAATTGCTCGAGTCTTCACTGGCATTTGTGGGGTAGAACCATTAAAAATAACAAAGTAATAATCACATATTAAAGCATAAGTGTCATAATGGGTGTATTCCTTTTTCTAAACTACCTGTCACAGATCATGTCTAGAAGCATTTACATACAGATCCATCCATCCATCCATGCATCCCAGAGAACATTTCCATACTTCCTTTACCTAAATTTATTGAGATTTTGAAAAAGAATATCAACTTTCAACCTTGGGTGAAGAGAGGCTGTCTTCACATACATTTTTACATTTAAGATATTTTTCAAAGTAGCCCATGGACAATAATTACTTTTAAAACACAAGTTGTTAAAAGGACACTGAAAAACAAGTTAAAGGTTATCGCCATGTGGCATGGTTTCATGTAGACTGCAATGTTCATATTTTTGCTAGGAGAATATAGTATGCAATTTAGACCACCTGATCTTTCTGCTACTTTTTACTTTTACTCAAGTGCAAATGCAATAGGGTCTTGTCTCTATACCATTTGCCATTTAATGCAGTGTAAGCAAGATAAGGGTATGAGCATGCTTTATTTCCTAGGGCACTACCTGGAGTAACTAGGAACAAGGGACACAAATTGACAGACAGCAGATTTAGGTTGGACATTGAAAAGACCTTCTGCACCATAAGGGTTGCCACAATCTGGAATGGACTCCCATGGGGGTCTTTAAGAGGAGGATAGATATGTACCAGGCTGGGGTCATCTGAACCCAGCGCTCTTTCCTGCCGAGGGCAGGGGGTCAGACTCAACGACCTAAGGAAGTCCCTTCTGGCCCTAACATCTATGAATGTATGACACGGAGCTAGGCAGTTGTGGCTTGACTCTAGAGCAGGGACGGGCAATTATTTTGGGTGGAGGGTTGCTTACTGAGTTTTGGTAAGCCATCTAGGGCCGCACGACAGGCAGCCAGGGGCAAATAAATATTAATTTTCTAAATTTTTTAGGGTCCCCGCAGGCTGGATAGAATGGCCTGGCAGACCACATCCAGCCCGCGGGCCGCATTTTGCCCACCCCTGCTCTAGAGCAGTGGTTCTCCACCCATGGCCCACGGGCCACCTGTGGCCCAATCAGCACACTGCTGTGGCCCATGTGACATTCTGTTAAAAAAAAAGGAAAGATTGCTGCCTGCAGCTTGTTAAAGTCAGGGATCTGGGTTTTCCGATTGCCATGGAAAAATGTGGAAAAATGCAGATTTTCCCATTTTAAGGAAAAAAACATGGATTTTCCCCTTTACAGGAGAAAAAGAAAATGCAGGAAACAGCGGGTTTCCCCTTGCAGGATGACAGATTTCCAGCCTACAAGGGGTGATTGGGGTTCCGGGGAGTAGGAGGAGGGTGACCGGAAGGAGGGGGCACCATGTACATGTACATGTACACAGATGCACATGGCAGCTAGGCAGTAGGGAGAGAAGCTCCCTCTAGGTAAGCCTATGCAGGGGAGGGGAGGGCAGGGCAGACTGAGGCCCCCAGTGAGGGAGGGCGGGAAGAAGGGAGCGGGCAGAGTAGGACAGGGACTGGGGACATCACCCAGCCAGACCAGCAATGTGAGGTTGCGGGGCCAGGTCAGGGAGCGGGATGGACCACATCCAGCCCGCGGGCCGCATTTTGCCCACCCCTGCTCTAGAGCAGTGGTTCTCCACCCATGGCCCACGGGCCACCTGTGGCCCAATCAGCACACTGCTGTGGCCCATGTGACATTCTGTTAAAAAAAAAGTAAAGATTGCTGCCTGCAGTAGCGGAAAATCAGGGATCTGGGTTTTCCGATTGCCATGGAAAAATGTGGAAAAATGCAGATTTTCCCATTTTAAGGAAAAAAACATGGATTTTCCCTTTGACAGGAGAAAAAGAAAATGCGGGAAACAGCGGGTTTCCCCTTGCAGGATGACAGATTTCCAGCTTACAAGGGGCGATTGGGGTTGTGGGGAGTAGGAGGAGGGCGACCGGAAGCAGGGGGCACCATGTACATGTGCGTGTACACAGATGCACATGGCATCTAGGCAGTAGGGAGAGAAGCTCCCTCCAGGTAAGCCTATGCAGGGGAGGGGAGGGCAGACTGAGGCCCCCAGTGAGGGAGGGCAGGAAGGAGGGGGCGGGCAGAGTAGGACAGGGACTGGGGACATCACCCAGCCAGGCCAGCAATGTGAGGTTGCGGGGCCAGGTCAGGGAGCAGGATGGAGCCACAGTTGGCTTGTCTGGGGGGGCAGTGGTGCGGCCAGCTCCCCACTGTTGCACGCACACCCAGCAGGGTATGGAAGGGGGCACATGCCTCCCATATTTGTGCATGGGGTGGGGGTAGATGTGGGCTCCCTCTTGTGGGCTTGGTGCCCTGTTGCCCTCCCCCCAGGGGATCTTGAGGGCAGAGCAGAGCAGGGAGACTCAGTGCCACTGCATGGATCCCCCTGCCAGCTGCGCCACCATGTTGATGCACCCCCTGCCTGCCTGGCAGCAATGGGGGGCATGAGTCCACACTGCCACTGCTGCTGAGCAGGCAGGGGGCACCTTGCCACGGTGCTGCGGCTGGAGTGGGGCTCCTGGATTTGGACTGAGCCTCCCCACCCACCAGTGCCAGGTTCGTCCAACTGAGTGCCAGATGCTTTAGCGGGAGGGCAGCATGGTGCGAAGCCCTGAGTCTTCAGCGGGCAGTCTGCACCCGCCTCCCCACCACAGCCTCCGCTCCAGCCATGCCGCCTGTGGGGAAGGGAGAGTGGGGGCAAGGGAGCCCGGCTCTGTGCTCCACTCCATCCAGAGCAACTACCACCTCCCACAGACAGCAGCTGGGGCTTGGGCAATGCTGGGGGGCAGGGGGCTGTGGGCCCTGGCCCCATAGCCCTGACAGCTGGACCCCTTCAGCTGTGGGGTGTGGCCCACATAACAGGGACTCCAGAGCAGGCAGCTATAGCTGTACAGGACCAGGACATGGGTGCAGGGGCAGATGGGTGGGGTGGGGGTGCACTTGCACTTTTCTTTCATTGCTGGCCTACCCAAAGTTTAAAGAAACTGCCTGGGAGGGGCAGCATCATTTCTATTCAGGCAGCAGTGAGGAAGTCACTTGACTTCATGGCTCATTATAATCCACTTGATTCCTTCCCAACTCTTCATTTCACAGGTGTTACCAAACCGCTGTCCTTTTTTCCACCCCCAAATAAATGGCCTTAATGTCCCACTAATAAAACTTTTATTTCTTCTGCAATTCTGCTGTCTCCTCACTGCTCCTGGCAGTATAGCTCTGCAAACTGCTTTTAACTCAAGCTAAACACATTAACTCAGGTGCAAAAACAACATGCATTGGATGCACTATCAAGATGGCCAAAACTTTATTTCGTTTTAGGAATCTGAGAAAGACATACATTTAACACTAACGGCTCCAAGAATAAATAAACAATGTCTTTTGAGCATTTCTGAGCATTTTCCTCAGCCCCTCATGATTTCTGCAGTCTCACTGGCTCGGTCCAGTCTATCTAGTCATCAGCAGCCAATGCTCTGCCCAAAGTGGAAGAAAGTATCCGTGCATGCTGCTCAGTACTTTTGTCAGTCTGGCGAAACAAGGCTGCACCTTCATTGCAGACTGGATAAAAGCTCCTTCAAGCTGACTGTTTGGCCCATTTCCATTCCTGTATGGACAGGGGTGCTCGTCTTCCTTTCCTTTTTGTCCATGTGACCTCTACTATGCTAGAGCAGTGTGTCCTTGTAAAACTAAACCTTTACAGCCCCATAAACAGTTACTTCTGGTCACAGACTAGGCACAGATCATTTTGACAGATAAATTTCACGTATAGTGAAGGGGCAAGATCCCTGCTGGGGTCAACTTCTTTAACTGACTTCCATGGTTGTCACACAGACTTTGGCAGTTCACTGTGAGGTGCTATCTGCCCTTTCATGACTCCCCCTAGCCTGCTTATAGGCAGCTGGAAATGGCCAAACAATACTGTGTGTGTCTAAATGCCCTTTACATGACACCGCATTGCATGGATATGGAAGGGAAGGCTATATTCTTCCAAAGGCCTTGTACCTTTGTAGCACTCTGCCCAGGGCTCCCTTCACCTCCCTTTTGCGCAGACTGTAGATAAGGGGATTCAGCATGGGGTTGAGAACAGCGTAGAAGACAGAAACCACCTTGTCCTTGTCTGGGGAGTGCTGTGCCTGGGACTGCATGTACATGAACATCCC
>NW_005843956.1:0-1067 GCF_000455745.1 Alligator sinensis | reverse complement strand
GTGCTAGGGAGCCGGCTGCCTTCCCCACCCCCTGCTGTGCAGGTCCCCAGACTGCTGGGAAGTAGCAGGGCAGGACTCCCCCCCACTTCCAGTGGAGTCCCAAGGACTTGCACGGCAGCCAGTGGGGAAGGCAGCTGGCTCCATTGTACAGGGCTATCCTCGGTGGCACACGAGTGCCAGGAGCTCCATGTACGCCATGGGGAACCCCCCACAATAGAGGTGGGCTGGCCTGGCTGTGCTCCTTACCACCATGTGCAGCTCTGGCTGCAGCCAAACGCCACCTGGTGGCAGTGCCTGCGCAGGCCACGAGTGCTACAAGTGCCTGCTGCCTGCTGCTGCTGCGGCTGGCAGGGGCTGTGAGCCATTGGGGGTGGGTGTTGGGGGTCACCATACTCTCCCACCTGTGATGGGCAAAGAAGCTATTACCCTGAAATAAAATAGTTCACATAAGACAAAGAAGCCATTGTTCTAAAGTACAGTGAACATGTACTCAAGAAATGTCTGTTGCTGTGCAGTTCTTGCTAACATATCATAATGTAACCGTTGCCTAACTTTTGCTTTTGAGAAAGTACTAATTCAGCTAAAACAGAAAAATGCTGATAAAGAAATGATCGCCACAAGTATTGCTTATTTGTTAACCCTGTAGTCTTGCCTTGTTGTAAAAGTATAAAAGAACGCCCCACCCTTCAGTCAGGGCCATTTGGCCTCTTTGCAGGCTTATGGTCATTTGCTTGAGCAAATAAACTGCAGTAAAGCCTTTACTCGTCTTTCCGGGTTCCTATGCAGCTAGACAACGAACTCCAGGGAGTTTTCTCCCATGACACACCCTCCCTCACATCCCACACACCCACGGCCTGCCCCCACATACACCCCCACAGCATACCTTATGCCTCCCCATACACAGCCGCAGCCCATCACCACTCCTCCCCCGACACCCTCCAAGCCGCCCCGCCCCACAACTAAACAAGGGTAAGACTTTATTTTTGAGTAATTATGCATTTACCTCTATATGCACCATGCAAACACAATTCATTGGAAAAAAAATTGTAATAAAATGGAAATATGTT
>NW_005843955.1:24818-26489 GCF_000455745.1 Alligator sinensis | reverse complement strand
GTTTTCTTTTATACATTTCTTATTTGCACCATTCACCTACCTACGCTCTTGCACCCACACTTTTGAATTTATACAGGGGCTCAGCCATATACTTGCCATTTAACATTTCTTATTTGTATCACACACACACCTAGTAGTACCACCAACAACCTTGCACCCACAGTTTTCAAGTTATACAGGGGCTAAGCCATATACTTGGCATTTAACATTTCTTATTTGCACCAGACACCTACATTTTTAAATTTATATAGGAATGTGAATACGTTTATATATTTGTATAAAAGGAAGACATGAAACACAGGATGAAGCATGGTGGAAAGGCAGATGGACACACTGACCAGCCTTCGAGGAGGAGCGGAAGAGTGCGTAGTGGGAGAGGTGTAAGTTCCACCCCGCCACCAAATTGAGATGCAGCCTCTTTCCTCCAGGTAAAAGGGATGAGGCTGCTACAAGCAGGAAGGAGAGGGGAGCAGTGCCACTGCCTGTGCCCAAGACTGCATCCCCTCCACGCGACCCAACCATAACCCCCACCCCTACAACCATAACGGCAACAAGGCAACAACAAGCAGCACCACCAGCATCAGCACAGCAGCCTACTCCACCATTATTTCACTTCCCATGCTGAGCCTTCCCATGCCAGAGGAGGAGTTGGTGCTGGAGCTGTATCTCAGTGCCCTAGCAAGGGAAATTCTGGGGAAGGAGGGGTAATCAGCTGAGTCTGTGCTCCACACCCCTCAAGTTTCCCCAAGAGCCAGGTCTCCTTCCCCAGAAGGCACTTTGGAGGAGGTTGATGTACAGGTGGAGTCAAGCAGCTCAACTGAGACTGCTACTTCTCTTGCTGTGCCTCTGCCTACTGAGGAGAAGGAAATTGCAGCACCATCCACAGATGCACCCACACCCCAGAAGCGAGTGGGTAGTGTGGTCTGGGATCACTTGGAGGTGGTAGATGATCCCACACATGCTATCTGCCTGCACTGCCAAGCCAAAACCAGCCAGGGCAAGGGAACAAATCATATGAGCAGCACGGTGATGCTGATGCAACTCCGCAGGCACCTCCCCCTTCCCCTTGATCCTTCTCAGCCTGGCACCAGTGGGAGTGTGCCCAAAAGGAACCCTCTCTCGATTCAAAGCCCGCATCCCCCTAAAACAAAGGCAAATCACCCTGGAACAGTGGGAGAAAGACAGACAGAAAGGGGGGCACGTTACAAAGGTGAGTGATATCACCCAGAGCATTGGGGAGATGCTTGCTGTTGATGGCCAGCCATTCTCCCTAGTTGAGCAGCCAGGGTTCAGGTGGCTCATGGTACTTGTGGCCCCATCATACCAATTGCCTACATGCACCACTTTCAGTAGGATTGTGGTGCCATCCCTGTATGAGGTATGCATGGAGTTCTTGAGGGAGAAGCTGCACAAGGCAGGTCCACAGTTTGTCTTACACTTCACCTTGGCCATCTGGAGCAGCTGGGGTGGAGATCCCTCTCCCTCACAGGGCACTGGTGTGACCAGTCAGGCCATCGGTGGGCTCTCCTTCAAGCTGAGGTGATGGATGGGTCCCACACGGCAACAGAGATAATAGGGACCATGAACCACTTGGTTCAGGGGTGGCTTGCTGAGCAGGGAAAGCTCAGACACAGGTTCATGGTCACTGAAAATGGGACCAATGGGATTCAT
>NW_005843955.1:11369-24285 GCF_000455745.1 Alligator sinensis | reverse complement strand
CTTGAGAAGCATCTATGGATGCAAGCCACCATTTTGCTCACTTTACTAGCTGCAGCATCACATTGAAGGCTCATAGTCATCTTGCGGTCAATCATAACTCTCAAGTCCCTTTTGTCTATAGTGCCACCCAGTGTAACACTGCCGAGCCTATAAGTATGCAGCAGGTTTTCCCTCCTGAGGTGGAGAACCTTGCATTTTTGAATATTAAACACTATCAGGTTCTCATCCACCCACTTTCTAAGCCTGTCAGGGTCTGCCTGGATCAGCCTTCTGTCCTCAGGTGTGGATGCTTTACCCCAGAGTTTTTTGTCATCTGCAACCTTGGGCAGTCCGTTTCTGACACCAATATCTACATCATTAATGAAGATGTTAAATAGTATAGGCTGTAGGACAGAGCCTTGAGGGACCCCACTGGTCACTGTGCACCATGATGGTTGACTTCCATCAACCATCATCCTCTGGGTCCTATCGCAGAGCCAATTCCCCAGCCAGTGGATCGTGGTGAGGTCAAGGCCGCAGTTAGCCAGTTTTGCCAAGAGGTGATCATGGGATACCAGATCAAAGACTTTTTTAAAGTCAAAATATACAACATCAATCTCTTCTTCCTTGTCCAGGTGATAGGTCACCTGGTTGTAAAAGGAAATGAGATTGGTCAAGCAAGAACTACCTGCAAGAAACCCATGCTGGGTACCCCTCAAGATATTACCGTCAGCTAGGCTGTTAAGGATGGCCTCTTTGATAATCATTTCAAAGACCTTCCCCAGGATAGAGGTCAGGCTCATGGGCCTGTAGTTTGCTGGATCCATTTTCCTCCATTTCTTGAAGATAGGCACCGCACTGGCCTGCTTCCAATCTTTGGGCACTTCACCAGAGCACCAGGAGCTCTCAAAGATCTGTTCCAGGGGCTGGGCTATGATGCTTGCCACCTCCTTGAGTACCCTTGGGTGTAAACTGTCAGGGCCAGCTGTCTTGAAGGTATCCACCCTCTCAAGGTGTTCCTTCACGAGGTCAGCTTTGATGCAGGTTAGGGAATCTCCCTCACCTGGGCCTCCTTGTCCCATTGTGGGCTGGGGCATCCCGTGGGACTGGTAAAAAACTAATGGGACTGGTAAAAAACTGATGCAAAGTACCTGTTTAGCAAGTTTGCTTTTTTCCTGGGCATCAGTTGTCAGGTGTCTCATCTGGTTTAGCAGAGGTCCAATGTTGCCCTTGCTTTTCCTCTGGCTCCTCACATATCTAAAAACGGAGTTTTTTATTATCCTTGATATTTGTAGCTAGCTGGAGTTCTGTTGCTGCCTTGGCTTTCCTGGTTTGCTTTCTGCAGGTCCAGCCAGTTAAGTGTATTCCTCCTTGGTGGTGGATCTAGTCCTCCATCCTTTGTAGGTCTTTCTTTCAAGATTCAGGAGGCCCACTAGTTTCCTGGAGAGCAAAAGGGCTGCTGTGTTCTTTTGCTACCTTTCCTACGAGACAGGGTAGATTTTGCTTGTGCATCCAGGATTGTTCCCTTGATGAGCAACCAGTCATCCCGGACTCCCATCCTCTTTGGGTTGTGCCCCTTGAGGGCCTCACTGACAAGCCTCCTTAGCTTGTCCAAGTCATCTTTCCTGACGTGAATGACTGCTGTATTACTGACTGACTTACCAGCTTTATGTGAGATGGTGAAGGTGTTCAGCTCATGGTCATGGTCTCACAGCTTCCCCTTGATTGTTAGGTTGCAGATGTGGTCCTTCCCTGTTGCCAGTACCAATTTGAGCAGAGCTTTACCTCTCATTGGCCCATAGACTTCCTGCATCAGATAGAGTTTGTCCATGGAGGTGAGAAAGTTTTGAGATCGCTTGGATTTGGCCGAGCACTCTTCCCATGAGATCTCAGGGTAGTTGAAGTCCCCCATGACAACCATGCACCGGGAGCATGTGGCCTCAGCCAATTCCCTGTCAAACTCCTAGTCAAGGTTTTGATCCTGGGTAAAGGTCTGTAGTGGACTCCCACCATAGTCATACCTGTGCTGTGTTCCCCACGGATTTTCACCCAGAGGGTCTCAAGTAGTCCACCCTGGGCGCCAATGTCAGCTTGCAGGGACATGTAGATTTCCTTGACATAGAGAGCTACACCGCCACCCCTTCTGTCCTCTCTCTCTCTCCTGTACAGGGTATAGCTTTCTATACCCATGGCCCAGTCATGGGCGCAGTCCCACCATGTCTCCGTTAACCCTATGACATCATAATTATTTTGTTAACCAGGAGGACAAGTTACTCCTATTTCTTCCCCAAGCTCCAAGGCATTTGTTTATAGGCATGCAAGTGTCCCTTTTGGGGGCCCTTGCCTTTCCTACAGTTTGTTCCAGTGCTGAGGCAGGGGTGGTATCCCTTAAGTACCTTAGTCTGCTGGCTTTGCAAGGGTTGCTCAGTGGGCCAGGAGTGGCAGTAGTCCCCCCTTCCCCCCACGGGCTTAGTTTAAAGCCTAATGGAGCAGGTCAGGCAGTCTGGCTGAGAACAGCCTCCTCCCCAGAAGAGAGAGGTGGAGGCTGTCTCTTTCCAGGAGCTCACTGTCTCCATCATCAAACAGTGGACTGTAGTCATGGAAGCCAAAGCCTTCCCAATAACGCCAGCACCGCAGTCTTTGGTTCACTACCCACATCCTCCTCTCCCTCCTCAGCCTGTAGCCTGAGACTGAAAGGATCGATGAGAACACCACCTGCACCCCCAAACTCTTAAGCTCCACTCCCAAATCCCTGTAGTGCTTCATGACCCAGCTGGGAGTGCTCCAAGCCATATTATTTGTGTCCACACAGATAAGGTCAAGGTCCCACAATATGGTCAATTAGGTGCATGATGCCAACTTTGTTGATAGCCAATGTGTACCACACAAGTTTGAACTTGTTGTCAGGGATGCCTTGGAGGGGGACAGACTGCCAGTGACGGTGCCAGTACCATGAACAAGCTAGTTTCAAAATGCAGGAAGGTGGTGGGCTACTTCCACTGGAGCTTCAAGCAGGCGAAGATGCGGTGGGAGAAACAAAAAGAGCTAAACATCCCACAGCACAAAATCACTCAGGATGTGGATACATGGTGGAACTCCACATACCTCAGGCTCGAGAGGCTGCTGGAGCAACAGAAGGTCATCCATGAGATGGCCTTGATTGAGGACATCGGGATCAGCGGCCCCCTGAACAGAGCTGAGTGGGGTACCATCTCTCTGCTCTTGGTGGTCCTCGAGCCCTTCCTCGAGGCCAGTGAGAGCCTCAGAGCTGCTGATGCCTTCCTTAGACAGATGATCCCCATAGTGAGGGAACTTCAGAGGCAAATGGTGAGCTTGCAAGGGATCAATGTTCCTGGCTGGGGCAAGCCACTGTCACCAGACATGTAGCCAATGGTGACACAGCTGAAGGAGGGCATCAGGAAAAGTTTGATTCCTTGCGGTCCAGAATAGTCCATGTGCTGTCCACCATGTGTGACCCCAGGATGAAGGGCACCATATTCAGCAGCCAAATGCTGAATCAGTGGATGGAGGTGCTGGCAAAGAAAGGCAGGCAGGAAGAATGGCGGAGGTGGAATGTGGAACAGGAGGATCCACCAGCCAGTCTTGTCCACCACGTGGCTTCTATGGCGGGGTCCAGAGCCACCAGACCCCACCATCAGGAAGGCTTTGTAGCCTCAGCAGGGGCTAGTATGCCTGCAGCTTTGACCCCGCTGTGTGACACACACACACACACAGACACACGGCCTCAATTTTGCATTCAAGATCTTGAGGTACAGTTTTCCTGAAGCTCCTGCACCTATCTCATTTAATCTTTGCAGGCTTCATGCCCTCAGAGGAGGCTACCATTCCTGCAAGTTTCATCCAAAGAAGGCCAGAAATGACAAAGGTATAGGCTGTTTTTAGCTTCCCCATTATAGCCTATGGGCGAAAAATCAAAACAGTGTGGAAACAGAAAAATTGTTTCGACGAAACGAAGTGGAACAGCAGTTTCAAGTCAAAACAAAATTCGAAATGAAACGCAGTTCCGTCTAAACGTCATAACGCAAGTCAAAGTGGAACGGTGAAGTTTCGCACAGCTCTGCAGTGGATAACATGACGTATAGTAATTTGTGCTCCATTGGGATCTAGGGTCCAAGCTAGAACTTGGGACTGGCTCTTTTCCAGTGGCTTGTGTCTCACCTAACCATGGCTCTTTTCACTTTAATCTTTCATCCTGGTCCTGCACATGTCCCTCGCTTGGTGTCCAGGGGTCCAGCTTCAAAAGGAGGGCTGGAGACAGATTGGGATTATGTCTAACCTGTGGGTCAGGGGTTAGAGCCATGCTTCTTGAACTCAGGGTGATGCAAGTTCAAAGGCCCTGGCCTGGAGGCTCAGACTCAGATCTGATCTCTCCAAAGTGATAGCCTAAATAATTTGCTTCTTGGGGCTAAGATTTGGAGGAGTTCTCCTCCTCCCTAAATTCCAAATCCAGTACTAATGGGCTTCATTTTGTGACTTATGCATGTAGACTGGCTGTGTGCACATAGTCATGCACCTGACTCCTGTATAACGTACTGAGCATACATGACACCTTGTCATGTGCTTATGGGTCCATACTGCACAGGCAATGGTGGGTATAGAATCCCAGTGCCCAGGCACCAAAAAGGCCAGTTTCACAGCTGGAAAATTGTCATTTAGGTGCACACGGGGAATGTAATTCCAGCCTTCCTATGCCTCGGTTACACATATGTGGCTTTCATTTGTTCTATTTATCAGCTGCTTCTTCAGTTTTCCATCATTTTTTTAGCAGCTTATAGTGGGGCTTTCCCAAGAATGTACTGGCCCATTATCCATCCCAGATGCTTGTGGGACACTTGAATCCCCCAGGGCCAGGCTAACTCATACTGCCATTGATCCAGGTCAGTGACACAGTGGCACCAAGTGCAGTTACTTCCCCAGATGACCTGACTCTTTCCTATGCCAGTGCACAGTCACACACATGTCCCTGTCCCGTCCCAGTGCAGCACGTGCTTCTCTGCTTCTTCACCTGCCCCAATCAGCTTAGGAAAGAAGAAAAACTGAAAAACCTCCCACAGCTAAACAGCTATAGGTAGTTATTTCCCATCATGTAAGGCTCGTCTATACTGTAGAAGGAGTGTGTCAGGGCTCTCGAGGGACTCAAGCACATCACAACCCTTCCCTGACCCAGCTGAGTCCTCATGCATGCACTGGGTGTGACGTTTCACCATTGAAGCTGGTCCAGAATCTTTACAAAGTCCTGCTGGAGGGGGCAAGGGCTCGAAACCAGGTACCAAAGGATGAACTTGGAAAAAGTTCACCGACTCATTCCTAGACAGGAGCACACCTGAGGGTAGGGTTTGGCAGGGTGAGGTGGGGGTATGATCAGGCCCTTGGGGCCAGGGCACTGTGAAGGAGTGAGACAAAACTCACAGCATGGAGGGCCAGCAGCAGCTGAGGATCTGGAGCGAGGGAGTCCACAAGGCCTGAGAGAATCTCTTAAATGGAGGTGTTCAACAGAGGACACGGAGGAGGACCCAAGGGAAAAAAAAAAAAACAAACAAATCTACAGCCGCAGGTAGAGCCTTCCTGCACATGGGGGAGACCCCAAAGAGATCGTGAACGGTCATAGTGGTGGAGGGTAGGCTAGTACATAGCAAAGACTCGACTATGGGATGTTTTTGTCTGGATTATGGTGATTGGGATGTTGAGCACCTGATCAAGAGTAAAAGGGTCATTATGAGAACCTGACAAGAAGGCTGAGATGCTTTTCCGTGTTTTTTTGCTGTTTCTATTGAGTTTCTTGAACACAGGCCAACACTGGCCCCAGGAAGGGTGTACCCAAAAGAGGCCCAAGGGCACCCTGGGGCAGGGGGCCAAAAATAAGGCCACAACAGGCAGCACTGTGACTTGGCTGCAGAAGAATATTGTGAACACCATCTGGAGAGCCTAGGCTCGGGTAAAGGGGAGGTTTTGGAGCCCCACAGAAGTAACAGGGATCAAGACGAGGCAGGATCACCATGGGCAGTGCCTCCCAGGAATATATATGTCATCAAAGTCGTGGCAGGTGAGAAAACATAAGATCCACTTCCTGGCAGAGCAGGTGATCCAGAGCCAAGGTCTATCCTGTCGCCCCCTGTAGGGAGATGAGCTCAGCGCAGTGCTATAATACCCTAAAATACCTACAGTCATCACAGGCACATTACTAACATAGTTCTGGCAAGCCATCAGAGATACGGGAACACTTGCTTGCATTGTATTATTGATTCAGTTCTCATCAAAGAGTTGTTTACACATGGCTTGGAGCCCAAGTACCTGAGCACGACGAGCTCCTGCTGATCTCAATGAGATATGGGCACATCTCTCCAGACTGAAACCTCAGCCCCTCTCAGGAACACACTCGGAAAGCGTACACTTTTCCTCTAAAATAAAGTTTCACAGCAGACTCATGTTGTCTCTGTGGTATGGATTTGCCCCTCACCTTTACCGTCTGGAGGCACAGGGATGTCACTCCATTCAGGCTCCTCCACGCTGTCGTAATCCTGCTGGAAATCCCCAGGGGAAGTTTCCTCTGCAAGAACAAACACCGCCCTCAGCTTCCCTTGGACTTGTCCATTTCCCCAGAAAGCTCTGAGTTCCCAGGAAACCCTGCTGCCCTGGACCTATGGGTCTTTGCAGTGGAGTGCAAGGAACCTCTCAGAGTGCTCTGGGTGGAAAGGAAAAGGTCACGGGCATTGGTAAAAGAGGACTTAGTCCAGGTTCAGTTCTTCCTGAATAACTAAGGATACAGCCCTGCTCAGGTGCATCCCATATTGTTGGGATCATGTGTTTTATTACAGCCAGGATCTGTGCAGGATCTCATGCAGACTGGAATGTAACTTGGTCTCTATGCTCATGGCAGGGTGGCAGGGGAGAAAAATTTTGGTCATTGATCTGGATTTGCTCAGCGATAGACTTCTCAGTGCTCAGCACATTATTCCTTGTGCCGTTCCCTGCCCTTTACTCACACACAAGGAGTGTCCGGATCTGACTACCTATTCCTATCATGAGGTTATCACAGAAAACTTTTAATGCTTTCTTAAATATGACCCAGTCCCACTCTCTCACATTTGTACTGGACCATGACCTAGAGGACATCCCCAGGAAACGTATTCTCCCCCTAGCTTTGGGGCTCCATCTCTGGGGTCTTCTTTGCCCTGTTACCTTGCACTGATCCAGGATCATTTCCATTCTCGCTGTCCCCAGTGTAATACTGCAGCTTCCTCACAGAGTCCTCTGAGTAGGAGACTGGAAGATGAGAGACAGTTTGGTATCCACCTGGGGAGGAGGGAGCCCACAAAGGAGAGCAGAGCAGTGGCTTCAGTGGGAAAAGGATTCAGATGCCCTTTGACACGATGATCCTAGCAATGACCTTTCCTGACCTGTACAGAGGTCTGCTCCCAGGCTGCAACATGGGCAGGGGAAGAGGCAGGGCATGGTACTGGCACCAAGCCAGCTCTTTGTCCAGCACCTGGGAACATTACGTGGCCAGGCAGGTTGCAGGGCACAGGCTAGTCCAGGCTGGAGAGCCTTTTATGGCTTGTTTTAGAGGCTTCATTGCCTGGCTGACTTCATTTCCCCATCCAGCCCCAAGCCACCATTCCCATCCACTGCCTCTCTACCAGCCATTTCACTCCCCATCATTAAAATCTCCAACTTCTACCTCATGCTCCTGCCAACATGACCCGATCTCTCTTGGGGACAGGCAGAAATGGTTTTTAAGTCAAATGTTTACTACTCTAACTACACTAACACTGATCAACCTTTGAGAAACTTAAAGTGTAATGTGTAACCAAACCCTTAAATACTTGCTGTGTGTTGGCAATGGGGCACACAGACCTGAGCGACCAAACGTCTCAAGCTTCTCCCTCATCAGGTTATAATCAATCTCTTCATACACAGCATCAGTTAAGGGGCCTGAATATCTTCCAGAGACTGAAAACAAATGGCAGGTTTCACACAGGGTCATGGAAACAGGAAATCTTAAGACAGGAAATGTTAAGGGGTCCTCCAGCCTTTCCCTTTGGAGCTCAGCTGAGCCCTACAGCACACTTCTATGGCCTTGTCCAATTTAAAGAAAAGTATCCAATGTGGCACTGACCAAGCCTATTCAAAAACTTCCCTCTGGAAACCATTACATGGGCTACTCCCCTGTTCCAAAATCTTGTCATACACTCAGCCTCAATCTTTCCTATTTACTACCATCGTAAGACTAACCGTTCCCCAATTTCACATAGTAGAAAACTGTAAATATATTCACACTTCCACCCGCACACCCAGATGCACACATGCAACCACTTGCAAAATGCAAACATTGACAAGGAGTTTCAGTAGCAAAATGCAAACATTGACACTGGGTTCTACTGAAAGTTAAAAACTAGAGGTTGCAATAAGGGAGAATTGCCACCCCTCATTCTGCCAAATATAAGAATTTTTCCCCCACCTTCCCTTTTCTAACTCTTGTTTTCTTTGCTCCTTTCTCTTTTCCTGCCAGCTGATTTCCTAATATTTCCTTTCCTCATAGTATCCATCCCACTGATCTCTCTCTTCATGAACACTTCCACAAGTGGAGTTTCTAGCAGTTTTCCAAATACAAACCCAAGATAATATTTTTTGCCATGATTTCCCATCTCTTTAATCTCCTGTGAAATCTTGCTTTGCCTTGCCCACTCTTCTGAGCTTCCCCAGTTCAGCTTGGTTTACATATTTCCCGGGAGCCCTGCACAACTGTACTGCTTGGTCACCGATGGAAGGATTGATTTCAGAAGTATGCTGGATCTCCCTCTCACAGCTCTTCCAGCATCCTCCCCTCCTCAGCCGTACCTCCCGTTACCTTCCAGGCCTAGGTTGCATCACAGCTCTGTCTGTGGCCCTCCCCTCACCTGAACCTCCCTCTGCTGTTGCAGAGCCTTTTTTCTATGGTGAGAAGAATGAGGACTCACCTCTGGCCTTCCAGGCCTAGGTTGCATCACAGCTCTGTCTGTGGCCCTCCCCTCACCTGAACCTCCCTCTGCTGTTGCAGAGCCTTTTTTCTATGGTGAGAAGAATGAGGACTCACCTCTGGGCAGTGCCCTGGTGCTTCGCACCTGTCCCCCCAGCATGATCAGGACCAGGCAGAGAAGGGCCCAGGACAATGCAGATGACTATGGGCACCATGTCTCTCCCACCTGTCAGAGATGGGCGCTGAGGTGGTTCTGGAAGAAAAGGAACATGCAACAGGCAGAGACTTCTGGGAGAAGCAGGAGGTGTGAGAAACAGGACAACATAGGAGAGAGATGCAGTCTCTAATTTAACCACCCATGGCATCAAGTTCAGGCAGTTTGTCATGGAGGCAGCTGTGCTAGGAGCCACTGGACAGGAATGGCTCCTGCTCAGCACCCACTGCAGCTCCCACCCCAGGTAACAGTTTTGGTGGACCCCTCACTCCAGGAGCTGGAGCTCATCCTTGCAGGGTAGAAACAGATGTTGTCCTTGTGCCCCTATAAAAATGTTTATAGCAATGTAGAGGTCAAGCCAACATATGTCCATAGCCCTTGCTGCACCACAAATGCCCCAAAGTTGTAGCCACAACGTCAATGAGCAGAGATTCCTGGTGGCAGAAATCTTTCAGGTTGATGGTGGGAAAGCGTGTGCAGTTCCCCAGTGTGGGGCAGGCAGGGCAGGCACTCCAGAGGCTTCAATGGCTTGATCTCCTTTACTCCAGTAGTTCCTGTTTCTGGGGTGCACAGCATCAGGGCCCTGAAGCTTGGTGTACTCCTCCTGGGCGTCCCCATTTGGACTCTCCAGGCACCCAGAGATGCTCCGTTGAAGTGCAAGAGCTGAGACCAGCAAGCAGCCGATTGGCAGTGTCAGGCACTGGAGCACACCAGAGTTGGATTTCACCACTTAAAAAGATGCACCTTGGAGATCCCTGGAGTGTGTCACCGTAAGCGGAGAAAGCCCATGTTCTGTGCCCACATGTCCAGGGACTCACTGAGCCATGTCTCTAAGCAAGGCAAGCCGTGCTTACCCACTTACAGAGATGAAACCCGGAGTTTGTGTGCAAGTGGGAAACCCTAGTTTTCCCCACTAAGAAATACATGCCGCAGGGAATTTCTAAGGCACATCTCTGTCAGGAAGGAACATGTTGCCCTTGTCCTGTAGGACTGGGCCCGTGCCCTGTGCAGGGCAACAGGTGACCTGCGTTTCATCCAATGAAGTAGATCAGCGGTGTTGGGACATATCTCATCAAATGAAATCTGGTTCTTGTGCTGTCTCCTGTTTATACCCTCAGGAAGAAGATTACAGGTCATCACCCTGGGAACCCAGCACCAGTGAAATGTAACCCCCAGTGATAGCAAGGCATCTTACCTGTTCTCTCTGGAGATGCAGTAGTCTCGCTCTTATCTGCAAGGAAAGAGAGAAGGAGAGTGAAAGTCTGCAGGAAGGGGAGATGGCAGGAAGGCACACTCTGAGAGTCTTTGTGGGAATCTCGGAGGTGGAGACTGGTGACAAAGAGTGGAAGTGGGGCCTAGTGGGTATCACTGCCTCATTTCTGGATTTGTTGTCAGCAGACAGGGAGCAGGTGGGCAGGATCTTCTTTTAAAAAGCCCTCTCAGGAGCACTGGGCACGTCCTGTAGATGTAGCCTCTCCGCCTGCACACCTCACCTGCACGTCACTTGTACGCTGTGTCTCCTGGCACACAATAAACAACCAGCCTGTGCACAAGTGCACGCTGTGTCAAGGACAAGGTGAGTCCAGCGGAGAGGCTGGTGAGCAAGAAGAGCCCCATGCCTCTCTCCCGTGGGGCAGGGTTATATCGTATGTTGATTAAAGCTGTCATTGTGTTTCATGTCTACTGAGGAGGGTTCATGTGCTGCTCCCCACGCACTGGATTGGAATAAGAAGCTGGACAGTTGGTCACCAGTCTCTGTGTGTTAGTTTGAGGGCAGTCGCATGTCAGAACTGGGGTGCACCGGTGTTCTTGTGCAGCAGCTCCTGGCAGGGCAGGGCTGTATGGCACGGACATAGGGCCCTGTGGCTGGTAGATGAATAACACACCAGCACAGTGGACGATGTATGTATGGAGGCTGGCGCTATGGGGGCTGATGCCTTCAAAACCACAGCCCACAAAGTCTTTCCCCATAAGACAGCTACATCAAGGACATGGGGTCTATTCTGTGGCCAGTCAGGAGGATCTAGCCAAGGAAACACATTTCCCACCCACCTCCAAACCTGCATCATGGATGTAAGACACTGTCACTCACTGGTGCAGATCACAGCAGCATCTTCCTTATGGTGACACTCATTGTTACCCCAGGGCTCGGCACAACAGTCCCACAGAGATGACTCTGTCCCCTTGCAGTTCAGCTTGTCCAGCCAGATGGGGCCAGTCCCCTTCCCAAATTCTGCCTCACTCAGAGCAGACTCAGCAGCTCCACAGCCCAGTTGTTTGCACACAACAGCAGCATCCGCCATGTCCCAGGAGTCATCACACACTGTTCCCCAGGAGCCGCGGTGCCAAATCTCCACTCTCCCTGAGCATCTGTCCTTTCCTCCCACAACACGCAGCTTCTCCTTGTCTGGGAAAAGCAGAAACTGCCTTACTTGGGAGTTGAGTAAGGCCTGAGGGCAGAAGGAGGAGATTCAATAAAGGGCAGAGGTACCTGTGCAGCTTGTGGAGTTTGGACACTCGGCAAACTGTGTCGGAGTTGTTTTCTCTTTGCTTCCTAGGTTAAAAAAAAATACATGCCATGAACGGGCTGGTTAGTGTGTACATTATGAGGGAGAGCAGAAGTTAGCAGTACTCTCAGTTATGATATTACCATTATATAAATATGAATCTTAAGTGTGTTTAACATACAGTTGGTGTGCAACATCCCTGAATTTCAATTCCAGCTGTGTTGCTCCATGGCAGTGGTTTTCATTCTTTTTACAGTTAAGGTACCATTCATTTAAGTCGAGACACCCTCTATAGTGTTGGTGAATTGAGTGGCACCTTATATCAAAAGCTCATTTATTTACTACAATGCTAACCTCCGTGAGAGGGGCCACACAGAGCATCTGATGCACCAGCTGGTCAGGCACAAGCCCATGCCTGCACTTACGTTCCCGCACGTGCTTATCTCTTCAAATGTCACAGCACCCTCCAAGGCTCTTGTGGCAGCTCAGGGTGCCCCAGATCCCTGGCGGAGGATCCCTGCTCTATGGACACCTGATGCATTGTACTTCAGCCCGTGACTGGTAACTGCATTCCCTTACAAAGAGATTTGAATGTAAAGATTTTTACTTAAGAACCAACCACATGGACAGCTTATAGACCAAAATGATGTCCTTTGATTTGGCCTGAAAAATAGAATTCAGATCTCACACCATCTTTGACATGCACACCCCTTATACGTTCATGCGTGTGTGTACATACAGAGGTGTTCATAGAAACAGAGATGGGAAATGCATGTCCAATAGCCACACAGATACACACAGGATGCTTTGAATGAGAGAATAAGAATCTTTTCTGGCGTTTCGGGGAATATAGAACTGTCTGTACTGAAAAGGGAATATTTCTATTATAGAACTTCAGTGAATCAAACATATAATGCAGGTGTGTGTACATACATGTACAAGTACATCTATGTATGCTTTCATACGTGTTTGTGGGCAAGAAACATCATCATTACCAGTACACCTAATGTGGGTCTCTTCTCCCCGATTAGCACATGACAGGGGGTTCCATGGCTTCGACGGACACTGCCAAAGGGAGTTGTGATGCTCAAGGCACTGAACGTGATCCAACCATGTGTGGCCAGAACCTTGTCCATATGTAAAGTCTTCAGCAATGTCGCCTTCATCTCCACAGCCCAGCTGTTTGCATACAATTGTCACAGTGACTGAAGTCATCTGATTGGAGCAAATGCTTCCCCA
>NW_005843955.1:5830-11194 GCF_000455745.1 Alligator sinensis | reverse complement strand
CAACAGTAGCTGCCTGTGAGGGTGTGGACTGGCTAGCCCCTGTCAAGGAAGAGATTAAAGAGATGTGCTGCGCTGGGTTGGCCCCACCCTGCAGCCAATGCCAGGCCTGCTGGAGTGATTTAAAAGAAAGCCAGTCTCATAGAGGGTTTGACTCTATTCTGATGTGCCCTGGCTACTGGTCAGATGTCCTCCAAGACACAAGCCCGGCAGATTCCCAGGTCAGTGCCATTTCTAAGAGTAGGAACGGGCAATGTTTTCTCTCACACCCCAGCTAGCAACTAATGAGTAACACCATTATGATGTGGTCTGACAGCCCTGTGCCCTCAGATGTACATGTGCTGCAGACAAAAGCTCCAAGGATCAGTGAGTCTTTTGAGGCAGTGCCAGGCAATTAGAAATACAAGGTTCACACGTGGAAAGTGGTCATTTCCTAACATGTACATGTGATACTGCTCTTTCTAACACCAGAGAAAGCCAATGATTTCTCCGAGACCTGCCAGTAGGAACAGATGAGTAGCACTATTGTGCATTTTTATACAGGCTCCGGGGTGGGCCTGGGGTGCGTTAATTAAAGCGGATCTTAGGAGCCAGTCTAATTAAAATGCCCCCAGCATCTCATGTATCAGCGTCTCTGCACTTCAAAATGGTAGCAGGGGTGCTTTAACTAAAGCTAATTCAATGAGCTATAGTTAAAGTGCCCTTTTGAAGAACAGGGACACTGAGACTTGAGATGCGGAGGCTGCTGGAGGCATGCTAATTAGCACTTTTCAGCAGACTTGATTCATCGAGTCTGCTCCAATGTGCTGTAATTATAGCACATAAGAGCAGCCTCCCTACATGTCTACAGGCACCCATGATGACTATGTATATAGTTAAGTGACCCTGGTATGAAAGGAGGAAGAAGAGAGTCTGCTACAGCCATGGAGAGGTCCCTAGCATCCTTAGCTCTCTCGTCAAATATTAGTCTCCCTCTCTTATATTCTTGGTACCCAGTTTCAAAACAGCAATCGCAGAGCAAACCTGAGCAGAGCACTCCTGCATCCTCCTTGTGCCCGCAGTCGTGCTGCCCCCAGCCCCTGGAAGGGCACTCCCAGAGCTCGGATTCATTCCCAGAGCAGTTCACATCATCCAGCCAGATCTGTCCTGAGCCTTCTCCATAATGAGCGGAGGCAGCTGCCTCAATGGCGTGTCCACATCCCAGCTGTTTGCACACAATGTTGGAGTCTGTTCGGTCCCAGGAGTCATCACAGACAGTCCCCCAGGTGCCCTGGTAGTAAATCTCCACTCTCCCAGCGCAGCGATCTGTCCCATTCACCAGTCTGATCTGCCTGCTTCCTGCAAGGAGAAATCCTTGATGTTAACGGGTAAGGGTGAAGAAAAGGAGGAGTTTATCATCAAATCAGTGTTGATGCTGCATGGACTGAAACACTAATGCTTTAGGAATCATAGAGAAGACAAGAGATGTGTAGATTAAGGGAATGATGGAGCCTGTTAAAGAGTCCCTGATTTCCATCATGTAAGAAAAGGATCTACTCCTGAATGTCTTATTTAGCACAACAACCCTGATGGGACCTCACTAGTGGGTGAGGTTTAGTGATAGCAATAATGGTTTCCTAAGCATGCCCTTCCTTTCAAACAGGTTTTAGATCAGAATTGTCAACAGTGTCTGGGGACATTACTATCCCTTAGGAAAATGACCACAAAAGCCATAGGCTTTGTTTATATTGATGGAAAATGATTGAGGAAACAGAGTGCTGGAGAAAACAGCTCCAGCAGCCTTTTGTCTTCCTTGGCCAGGGGGCCTGCATGGGGCTGTCACTGGAGGAGGAGAGAAGGATGCAAGTAGCCTTAGCTGGGAAAGCAGGCAGGCCCTTAGGCTCAGGAAGGGAACAGCTGGAGAGGCTGCAGGTGGGGAGGGCTTATGGGGCACAAATAGCCAGTGCCCGAGAGCAGGCAGTCAGTGGGGGCCTGTAAGCATCCAGGTAGGAGATGCCAAGCAGGAAGGCTGCCGGGGAGTGCTGGCTGGACTGGGAAGCTGCTTTGAGCTACCAGTAAGGCACTCTTGCTAGGACAGGATAGAGCCCAGGTTACTGGAAGGCTCTTTCATATAGCCAGCACATTGTCATTTATATTGGGAGCCATCACAGGGTTTGTTCTGTGGTATAAGCAGGGGGCTCACTCTTTTGTGGTAGTTAAAGCAGTGGTTTGGGTTTGGGACTACAGGGGAGGTTTTGGAGGTCGCATTAGTGCCTGAGGGGCATGTGTGGCTGCCTTGAGTGCTGTCAGGGGCCAGGATCAGGGCACCGAGGAGGCCAGAGGGCCCAGAGCTCTGGCACGGTGGAGTCGGGGGCCACAGAGCCCAACATTGCCCTGCCTGTCCCTGCATCTCAAGGCACACTGCGCCCCAGCCCCCTACTCCATTGGGTGGCTGGGGCACAGGGTGCCTCAGTACAGGGGCTCCAGCTGCTTCATTGGGGGATCCAAATGCTAGGGCACATGGAGAAAGTGGAGCACCAGCCCAGGGCTGCCTGCTCCCCTGTCTCAAGGCACACAGCCATAGAGCGGCTGGCTGGGGTGCAGGATGCCTCAGTGCACGGGCTCCAACAGTACATGGAGAAGGGAAGCAGGGAGCCCTGGGCTGCCTGTTCCCATTTCCACGTGCCGCTCCCTGGCTGGCTGGGGCACGGGCTGCCTCAGCGTGCAGACTGTCTGCCAGCTAGCCCCCATACCGAGGCGCCCAGTGTCCTAGCCAGGCCCCCTGCATAACATGGAGCAGTAGGACAGTGTGTCCTGCTGCAAAGTGCAGAGGCAGGGGCAGGGGCATGCGCTGTCACACAATGTACCGGCACAATTTTGTGCTGCTGCTATTCGTAATGCTGCAAACATGCTCCTGCTTGTGTCAACATTGCCTGTGTTTCCAAAAAGGTGCTCTTATTGCAGGATGTGTTTTAACAGACCTCAGAGAGCAGCATTTGTTTGTGAGAGCCTCAGTTTCTCTGGGGCTTTGCCAGTACGACTATTTGGGCAGAATCTATGGAGTGCAAAATACTGTTATTTTTTCTGGTATATAATACTCTAGTTTCTCTTCAGATCACATAACTCTTTTGACTTTTACTAAAGATTTCCATGCTATATAATATCTACATGTCAAATATGAGGGAGTTTCAGAAACTAATGGCTATATGAGTGCCCATGGTGTATGTCTGTGAGGAAGCAGGGAACTACAGAGCAGCGAGAAACACTCATGGCAGCACTCAAAATAACTGTATCTCAAAATTGCCATTAGTTTCTGAAACAGTTTTGTATGATAATGGCAGGGTCCGGAGCTGGGATCCATACCTATTTGCACTCGGATGACTTTACAGCACAAGGGGGTGGCAGCACAGGCTCTGGGATGGCCACATTTCTACTGCACAGGGAAGAGAGGTTTGTAGGGTTTTAAGGACAAGTCACCTGAACAAATGACACCAACATCCTCAGCAATTCCTGCTGGCTCTGCCTCAGACAGGTTCGTGTTGCAGAGTGTCAGATGAGACTCATTTCCTGCGCACTGGACACGTCTCAGTCCAACAAGGCCTGTCCCTCGTTCCGACTTCATGGGGTTATAGGCTTTCTCTGCGTCTCCACACTGGAGCTGCCTGCACACCACGTTGGCATCATTTATGTACCACTGATCATCCAGGACTCTGCCCCACGCACCACCGAGGGAAATCTCGACACGCCCGTTGCACTGGCTCTCTCCATTCAGGAGTCTGAGGGATTCAGAGTCACCTGGGCCCAGGAGAGATGGGAAATGCACTTATTATCCCATGATATATTATCTACCATGCTAGACTCAGGGAAGTACAGCCAGGGTGCCTCTACATGAGCAGAGAGGCTGCTCCAATACTGTAATTACAGTGCATCCAGCAGATTTGATTAATTGTGTCTTCTGGAGTGTGGTGGTTGCTAGGCTCCAGCAGCCTTCTGCATCTTGTATATCAGTGTCCCCATGCTTCAAAATGGTGGAAGGGGCACTATATCTGAAGCTCATTCAATGATCTTTAGATAAAGCATTCCTACTGCCAACTTGAAGGGCAGGGGCACTGATACAAGAGATGCTCCGGGTGCTTTAATTAGAGCAGCTTTCAGAGCCAGACTAATTGAGGTGACCGCCCAACCCAAGCACATGTATAAATGCCTTAAATGTCTAAATAATTGGATACATGGGAAAGGGCAGCCAGTGCACTGCAATAATGCATGACTTGCCTCTATCACGGAGCCTTATCTGAACAAGTAACAGCTGTTCCTGGGGGGCTGGAGCACTGTTTCTTGAGCACACCGCAAGCACCCATGCTAAGCAGAGCTTCAGAGCAAGGGAGTTAGGGGCAGTATGCCAGTGGCAGGGAAAGTCTGGTGAGGGCAAGAAAAACATCTAATGAGGTCAACAGCTCTGACACTGCTTTAGCCTAAGGCACTCCCCTAAAGTGGCTCCTGCATGGACCTGTCCTCAGCAAACATGAGGGCACTCCACTAGGGGCAACCCCAGTGAGGAAATTTAGCCAACACAACACAGCGTGTATTTGGACTGGGGAGAGGCAGAGCCTACTGTATAAAGTAGCACTGTCCTGCCTCAGCTGTAAGAGCAGCCTCTCACTCTCTGCTGTCCTGGACTTCATTCAAAACCCATCCAGCAGCTGCTGAAAAGCCTCAGGCAGGTGTCTATAGGGGTGTGATCTCAGGGCCTGGGTACAGCATCCCTACATTTCAGTATCACTTATGGCTTGAGTGTTGAAGAAAGGATGGTCCAAGTCCTTTCTCCATTGCACTATATCAAACAGGGGAGGGGACAGGAAGTGCCTGGGGAGAAGTTTCCTCTCTAATAAATATCTGCATCTGCTCCCCTGCTCCCTAGAGCATATACAGCAGGCAGAGCTGCTGGGAGCACAGATCCTCTGTCCATCCTGCAGAGTATCAGATACTTCAGCAGTGGTCCATCTCTTGCATGAGGATGGCAAAATATGGTGATATGAAAAAAGAAGAATCAATGAGTTGGAGCAGACTCGATTAAGCAGGTCTGCTGGAGGGTTCAAACTAGATCGCTCTAGCACGCTGCAGCTTCTCATGTATTCAGCATCCTGTGTTTCAAAATGGCAGTGGGGGCTTTAACTAAACTCATCAATTGAGTTTAAGTTAAAGCACTCCTGCTGCAGGTTGGAAGTGTGGGATGCTGAATCCATGAGACACCGTGGCATTTTACTTTAGACTGGCTCCCAAGAGCTGTTCTAATTAAAATCTCCTCCTACCCTCCTCCTTGTAGTATATGTACAGGCACCCTATGTTTTGTTCCAGTTTCAGGAAAGAAAAAAACATAATTTATGCAGC
>NW_005843955.1:4444-5820 GCF_000455745.1 Alligator sinensis | reverse complement strand
TCCCTGTCCTTTTATTTCCCCCCACATTTAGCTTTGTTTTAATTAAGTTATTTGGAGGGGAAATCTCTACAATCCCTCTTTAGTAAGATGCCATTCTCTGATCCCTCCTCCTAGCAGCGGTGTAACTAGAGCGGGGAAAGCAAAGCTGCCGCCCTGCTTGCTGACCTGTGGGGAGGGCCTCGAACAACAAAGAGCTTTTGCAGGCGTGCCACAAATCACATCAGTTGCAACCTGAAGACAATAATGTCCTCTTGTGTGGCAGGTGCCTCGAGTGCCTGGTTTCATCATTATGCCTTTGCATCCTGGCCTCTACCTCAAACAAACAAATGAAAAATGCCTCCCTAGAAAGCTCCTGGCCCACTCTAAGGACAAATCTATGCTGTGGAGTGGAAAGATCCCAGGCGTGGGAGTGCTTGCTCTGAAAGTGTGCTGAGCACTGACACACACGTGTGGGGTCCACGGGCCAAGGTAACTGTCTGTTGTTTTACAGTACACAGACTGAAATAAGAGCAACCCACCTAGATTTCCCAGGTAGGTGAGGCTGTAACTGGGAAACAGCAGACACTAGAGGCAGATCTGGCCAGAACGCTGTCAATAAGTTAGGTATTTTTTCCATCAGAACACCAATGTTTTCAGAAAGAAATATTTTTCAAAGAAACCACTGGGTCTAGTTTCCTGTGAATTAATACTATTTATCCGTGTAGAGTATAGCTGTTCTAGGAGGAGAGACTGACTCCCCAGCCCAAAGATTAAAGCATTCTCTGGGAAAGGGAAGACCCTAGTCCAGTGCATGCAGAGCTGAGATTTAAGCTGGTGTCTCCACCCCAGTCGGAGGCTCTCTCCAGAGGCCAGTGGATGTTACTGGGGTTCTCAGATGCTTTTTCTACAAGACATATAAACAGCTCAGATCTGGTGCTGATCAGGAATGAAAGGAAATCCTGAAATCTTGTTTCACTTGTGTCACAACTGCCCTGGGTGCCTGCTCCTGCGTGGAGTGCAATGGGATGGAGGATGCAGCATCCAACAAC
Organism: Alligator sinensis; assembly: GCF_000455745.1. Classification (NCBI taxonomy): domain Eukaryota; kingdom Metazoa; phylum Chordata; order Crocodylia; family Alligatoridae; genus Alligator; species Alligator sinensis. Next base: position 4,792 of record NW_005843955.1, on the reverse strand, counting down.
TAGCGCAGGGGTGGGCAAAATCTTGGATCCGGACAGCAGCCAGACTCCATTTCCCAGCACCCCCTGCCTGTGTGGCTGTGGCAGGTTTCTACGGAGTCCCCCGCAGTGTCTGCACTGTAATAGTGCGGGGCCAGGGTTTCCATGGAGACTGGCTTCAGCAGTGCAGCAGGGTGTGGAGATGCTCCCGGACTGGGCTGGGATCTTGCAGTGGTGATTGCATGGTCTGGAGCTGGGGCAGAGCCTCAATCTGTAGCCTGCATGCTCCGGGCAGGGGCATGGAAGCTACAGATCATGGCTCTGCCCTGCATCCTTGCAGCGGTGACAGCTTGGCCCAGAGCCGGGGTGGAG
>NW_005843955.1:3735-4197 GCF_000455745.1 Alligator sinensis | reverse complement strand
CCCATGGGCGTGACTTTTCCTGCCCCCGACCTAGAGTGACCTTGAGGACTGAGCAACCTGCTGTGCAAAGTGAAAGGCAAGCGCTCCTTTTCATCTTGTTCTGTCTTAGACTGTGGAATAGTTGCTCGAGTAAGTATTCAATATCAGGAGGAGGATCTAGGAGTTTCCCAGAAAATAACTAAGTAACTCTTCAGTTCGGGTCTACTTCACCCTTCCCTGAAAGAGCCCTGAGAGTCCCCCGAGTACCCCACCATGAGGAGTAGGTGTAACTAACTCTGTATCGCTCCTGCACTTACCCGAGCAAATCACGCCAGCATCAGTGTCCTGTGAGCACGGAGAGGCCCCCAGCACAGTAACAGGGCAGTGCCACAGGTGGGGTTCAGTCCCATTACAGTGAAATGTGTCTTCCCAGACAGTGCCGGTTCCCTTCCCAAAATGCCCTCCTCGTGGAGCGGACACAGC
>NW_005843955.1:0-3613 GCF_000455745.1 Alligator sinensis | reverse complement strand
ATCCCGATCAGTATTCCCTACGCAGTTAGGTTGTGGGCAAGAGCCCCATGTAGCACCCTGTAAAAGGAGGTGTATTTTTATAATACATCAGCAACTGCACAGTACCTGCCCATGAGTCAGGAAAAACCTGTGGTCTTATGAAGCCTAATGAGGGACAAGACCACAGTGAACAAGATGTGAACTATCACCGGTTACCCTTTATCATCAGGAAACTGTGTGTAAACAAGTGTTTTCTGTGAAGCAGCTGTTATGCAGTGCCCCCCTTCCCTCCCCCTGCCTGGTTTTCCGGCAAGGCAGTTAGTTGATTTTATAGATTTTAGTGATACTTCCTCATCTAGAGCACACATCCATAATATTTTAGACGTGATGTTGAACACTTACTTGAGCATATGACACCAACTTCATTTCCATGTGAACATGATTGATCTACATATGGCATTTTCGGGCAGTACACAAGGTTAGACTCATTCCCCCGACACTGGAGCTCTTCAGTCCAAACGGGCCCTTGTCCTTCTCCAAAGCGAGCTCCTCTGGGGGTGGATACAGCTGTTCCGCACTGTAACTGGTTGCAGAGGACACTGGCAGCCTTGAGATCAAAGTGGGAATCACAGATGCTTTCCCAGGCGTCTCCATGTTTTATCTCCACACGTCCTACACAGGTTCCAGGTCCTCCAATCAGATGGGCTTGAAAGTGACCTAGGAAGTCAACAAAGGTAGGAGTTTTCAAGGTGCTAGTTTAGACCTGGACACCCCTCCCTGAGAGGTCTTTTATGAAGAGCCCGTTGTCAGGGATGCTGATGAGGCAGAGCAGTGTGGGCCCAGTCCTGTCAGAGACATCGAGCAGGCAGGCCAGCCTGAGCCAGGTACCACAGCAGCCACACCTGCAGCAAACCACAGCTAATAAAATCTGGCCCAAGGTAGGAGCGACAAGTATATGGGTTGGTTGCTGGGAGCACCAGCTATACAAGTAGCAGCAGCTGGGGCCCTGGGTCTGCAGGCCAGTCAGCAGTTTTGCTGAGCAAGCCTCCTGGTTCCTAACTACTTTGACCCTCCTAGTTCCTGACCCGGGTTTAACTCTGCTTTTGGCCTGTGCCCTGTGGATTGCTGCCCAGGTTGATATTTCACATTTGGTCCCTGCATCCGGATCCTGGACTGTGTCGCCGACTCTGTCTGGATCTTTCTCTGCCTTTAGTACATGCTTCCCACTCTTTGATGCAGCCCTAGGCCCTGTTTGCCCTTGTTGGCCTAAGCAGTGGACAAGACCAACTATGTCCTGGACCATTGCACCCATCCTGGTTCACAGTGAAATGACTGGAGCAATTAGAAATAAAAAAGGCCCTATGTAAAAGAAAGGGAATAGGTAGCAATCTATATAAATGTGATGTTCTGAGGAATTGAAAGCTGATAAAGCAGAAATGGGTGCAATCCAGGTTGGTCCCCAGGGGCTGGGGGTACAGAGGGGTCCCATGTCAGAACTGGACCTGGGAGCTGTGGTCAAAGTCAAGACAGACTGGGGTCAAAAGCCAGAGCCTGAGACAGGGTAAGCCACGGGTTTAACCAGGATCAGAAACCAAAAGTCAGAGCTGGAGGTCAAACCATGATCCAGAGCAGAAAACCATAATGAGAGGGTCTCACAGGTCCTGCCAGGATTGGAGGCTAGAGTTGGAGCCAGGTGTCAAAACCAGAGACCCAAGAAGGAAGCACAGAGGGGCAGGAGCAAGCAAGAGGTGTTGCCAATTCCCAGACAAGGAGACTCAGATTTGGGCCTGGCTTTTAAGTGCTGGAGCAGGGGGGGCCTGTTGTCTGTGAGTTCAGGGGACAGACTGTCTTAATCACTTCACTCTGCCTATCTGGGACCATGATGCTGCTCCAGGCTTGCTGCAGGCGGTACCTATTCAGGGGATACATGGCCCTGCCCCCTGATTGAAGCTGCCTGGGTCTGGAACTGTGCTCTGGCCTCATTACAAAAAAGACAAGGGAAATCCTTCCAGTGATACCATCCCAATCCTACATCAGGGCAAGTCAAAGGTCTCCCTGAACCTTTTCATTCTATGGGGCTTGTCTGGCTCCTTTCTGCAGACAAGAACATGCAAGGAACTGTTAGGGCTAGTACTCCATCTGGCTCTCTTTTACTGCTGCCGCCTGAATGACCAGGCACCCATTACAGCTGGCCACCTGGGAGTGGCCAGTGGCTTGAGTCCAGGATAGGGCTCAAATGCACATCTGTAGAGTTGTAACGAGGCCCTGGTCTGTCAGCGTGCCGCCCCCATGCTACACACAGATGCTAAAAACTCAATAAAAATGATCCAGAGATGGCAAAAGTGGTCAGTAAATAGTTTTCTGCTCTAGTTTGATGGAAGCAAGATAATGCTTTCTTATCGTATGAGGGGAATAAACAACTCTCTGGTTGACCAGCAACACAGCAGAATGTTAAACAGCAGCTACAAGAGATAACAGATCTTGGAGACCCTGTGTCCTAGTGTCCTAAGTGATGTAGCTCCTGGGATCTCTGGGCTTGCAATCCCCAAAATATTCCAGAAGGTTGGAAGAACCATTGCTGTGCTAGGCCGTGTGTAGAGGAAATGAGGGGGTGTGTGTGTATGACACTTTTAGGCGAGCTAAATGCTTTCACACCACTTTAATGGTGTTGGTATTTGCACACCTCAGCGGTGTATTGCGCATTCATTTCAGCTGCTGTAGGAAATTCAGTGGTATAATGTGCCTTAAATGACTTGTGGAGTTTCTATTTTGCTGCCCCTACAGCCACAGAGTGAAGCACTGGGCTGCGTGCTGCTCCACGGCTATGCAGGAATCCCTGCAGATGGCTTGGCAGAAGCCGGGAAAAGCAGGCTCCACAAGAGAAGTGGCGAGCCTGATTTTTTTCTTTTTCCCCTCTGGAGCCTGCCTGCCTGCCTGAACTGCATGGGGGCCTGGTGCTTCCTTTCGCAGCTGCAGTGCCCTGCTGGGACTGCCCGAGCCAGGTGCCTGCGGGTGGGTGCCGCCTGCGGGGGCCACTGCTGCCACAGAGGGAAGCACCACCCCCTCTCCACAGCCAAGGGACCCCTTCACCCGTTGGCAGCTCAGCCTCCCCTCCCTGCCAGAGAGGCAGGTAAATGTGGGATGTGTGCATGACACGGGTTTAATCAGTCCTAAACTGAAGAGGCGTTTTTTTTTAAACCCACAACTTCAATTTACAGCCCCCATTTCATCACGGTCCTAGGGTTTACTGATCTGAGGAATGATAGGGTGGTAACCTGGGAAAAAAGGTCTGAGCAAAATCATGCAAAAAAGAGGGATAAGCTTTAGTCCACAAGTAATTTAAAGTTAGGGGGAAATTATTTAAAGTGTTTTTATTGAAAAGAGGTCTTCCCAAAGAAAAAGAAAGAGATGAATTATCTGATAAGGGCTTATTTAGTTAGGTTGATGAGAGCAATGGCATAGACACAACAGTGTTCAGGTTTCTGTGGGCATATCTACACAAGATGTTTACTGTTCACCTAATCAGCTCCACAGTGAAACAGCACCATCTGCACGTGCCATGCTATTAGGACAGAGGAAACTATTTAACTCTGCCATAGGAATGTGCTTGTAAATAGAAATAATTTCCTAATGG
>NW_005843954.1:25827-26557 GCF_000455745.1 Alligator sinensis | reverse complement strand
TCGCGGCCCACTCCGATTTGAACAATCCTCCAGTTCTGCTGAATCCCGGTGGGGCATGAGAAGAAGACAAGGAGAAGACCAGCCCCAAAGGCGCCCGATAGATCCTTGTTTGAGCTGTTCCATCGTCTCCATCTGTACGGCCACAAAACCATGTCAACAAAAGAAGCAACCAAGCAAGAAGTTCAATCTCAAGTGCTGTAAAGCCCTGCTAAGGAACATGTCCTCCAGCAGCGCCTCCGAGAGAATCGTGCCAACTGCCCCGATGCCCTTGATGCCACTGACCGCTCGAGGAAGAGCGAGAGCCTCAAGAAAGGCATCCGTGAGGCGTGCCAAAAATGTCAAGGCTTCCTCACAAATCAACCTCAGGACTGGTTCAGTGAGAATGATTGGGAAATGCTTGCCTTCCAAATGGACAGAGCACACAGTGACGTCAGCTCCAAATAGAAGTGTCCACTTTCGTGACCTTCAGTACAGATGAGTCACTCGGTGGCCCCTGCCACATGGACAGTTTTGCACACATAGGGGAAGAATGTATCTCCAGCTATGTTGCAGGGGTTTAGGTTGTAGCCGTGTTGGTCTACGGATATAGACAGACAAGGTTCCTTGGGTGAATTTGATATCTTTTATTAGACCAACCCAAATGGTTGGAGAATAGTTATTAAGCAAGCTTTCGGGTTCAAAAACCCTTTGTCAGGCTAAGGAAGCTTCAGCAGTTGGTGTGTGCTCTTCC
>NW_005843954.1:20863-22284 GCF_000455745.1 Alligator sinensis | reverse complement strand
GGAGCCTGATTCACTCCGGGGTCAAGGAACCGAGTTTATTAGAGTCCTCCACCAAGAACTCAAGCGGAGCTGTGCCTGGAAAGCTGACCAGCCTACACTGCGACCACCTTGGGTGTAAGTAAATAATCTTTTCAATCAACCATTACGCCTCCATGACTGATTCTAGCTCGAGCATACTATACCGCACCGCGGTTTTCTCCAGCCCCGTGTGCCCAAGCTGCCGGCCACAGCCTGTGTGCACAAAGACGGGCCCCCGGCTCACCGCGGCTCGCACATGGCGACCCAGATGGGATCGGGAGAGAGCTCGCACATGACGATCCAGGCGGGATCGGGAGAGGGCCCGCACACAGGGGAGCCCAGAGCGGAGGAGGGAAGCTAAGCTCCTGGGGCCGTGGTCCCCAGCACCCCAGGGCAGGTCCTTGAGCAGGATCGAATTGAGATTTGCATAGAGGTAGTGTGCTAGGGGAGGCCAGGACAGATGAGAGGTCATGTGCACTCCTCTGTCCCTGGGCAGGCCTCTCCGTCTCTGCTGGGAAAGCCTGGGCAAGCTCTTTAGGCTTCACCATCACACCCCTTTGGATGCAAGCATTGTTTGTGCTATATGATATCTACCTTCTAGGGGCCAATAGTGGGACCACCCAGTCTCTCCCTGTGTTGCCCTGCACGTGTGGTTTGTGGTGATGGGAAGTTGTAGTTCTCCCTGCACGATGTGAGCAGGTGAGTTGATGAATCCTGTTCCTAATCAAGATAAAGCCATCTACCACTCCACCGGTCTCTGCTGAATGGTGACTAGAGGATGGGTCCCCAAAGGCACGGAGGTCTGAGTGAGTCCCCCGTCCCTGGGACCTGGTGGCATACAGCAAACACTGTACTGTGTCACATGTGACCCATCTCTTGGTCGAGTCACGGGCATCCTGATTAAGGGGGTTGCAGCATTCATTCAAAGAAAAAAATGGAGCATTTCAAACTTCCACCAGCATCCTCCTTCACTGGAAATCTTGGGGAGATTGGAGGAGATGGGAACAGAGGCTTCGATTACACCTTGCAGTCACAAAGGCTGCGGCTGAGGCAGAGGATTATAAAATTGCAGTCATGCTTCACTGAACCGGGGATAAAGCCCTAGAAGTTGACACCAACATGCAAGGGGTGTTTGCAGACCCTAAGAACAAAAGCCTTCGTGAGGTGCTAGTAGAATTCAAAAAGTACTGGGAACCCAGGAAAAGCCCTGTCTTTGAAAGGTAGCAGTTCTGGAAACTTAGCTACAATGCGAGGCTGCAGGCATAGGTGATTTTGTAAGGGAGCTCAGAAGCAGAGCACAGCATTGTGAATTTGCACTTGCTGAGGATGTTGTGCTGCAGGACAAAATTGTCTTCAGCATAACTGCCTGCAACCTGAAAGAAAGGCTTCAGCTAAATCCCTCC
>NW_005843954.1:18073-19204 GCF_000455745.1 Alligator sinensis | reverse complement strand
TGCCCTGCCCCTGGGGCCCCTCACCCCTCAGGGAAACTAGGGCAGACTCCGGCAGTCCCACCCCGGCTCTGCTGTGCTAACCCAGCCACGCCAGCTGCAGTCAGGTCTCTTTAGACTTGGGTTCTCCACACAAACAGTCCCTGCCTGCTCCTGCCGCTGCCGCTGCAGCTTCTCCACTCTGCTCCTGCAGGCCTCTCTCAGGGGCTCTCCGAGGGACCGCTGTGCTGAGACTCTCAATCCGGTCTCCAGCCTGTCCCTCAGCCCCCTCTCCCTCGTTCCCCCCGCGGGAAAAACTGCTCCCCCTTTTATCCAAGCCTCTCAGCCAATCCCAGCTCAGGGCCCTTCCTGGGCTTTTGCTAACCTCTTTCACAACTGTCTGGGGTTACATCACCCCTCCCACTTCCAACAGGGCTGCTCCCAAACAGCTTCACTTGCCCTCAGAGCCTACAGTGTCCTCTCTGGGACAAACTCTGTCTCTGCCAGGCAGCTCTTCCCCTTCTGTTCAGGTGGGTCCAGTTTTTAGAGGCTGCTACATCCTCCCCCGCGTCAAGGTTCGCCGTCCCAGCGAAGCGGGCTGGATGCAGTCTCAGTCCCTTAGTACTTCCACGGTGAAGAGATGGAGACCTCGCCGCTGACTCCCGGCGCATCGTATGTCAGCCGGGATACTCCTTTCCTTATTCGAATAGGCCGGGGTGTTATCAAGCGCTATCTCCAACTTCTTCGCTGCCATCAGGACTCCAACCCTGACCACGTGGGGACTCCAACTCCTGGTCCCAGTTAATATCGCCCTCCTGTTCCGCACCGGTGCTGCCTGCAGCAGGATTTGATGAGACTCCTGTTGTATTCTGAACCGGGCTACTACTCTGCCCGGGCTGAGGGGAACCCCCTGGGATGGGCCCCACACTGGGGTCCACAGGGTCCTCAGGCTCCAAGTGATGCCAGGCGACCCCAGTACCTTGGTCTAACCCTTCAGAATAGTCCTCTTCAGACTCACTATTGGGCTTGTGCCAGTGTCCAGTGAGCTCACGCCCTTCCTGCTTTGCACAACGGATCCGCTGCCGTGTGGTATTTTTCCGTGGGGACTCATGACCCCCTTCTCTTGTCAATGGGGGTCCCACCAACTCCCCTACC
>NW_005843954.1:14600-17075 GCF_000455745.1 Alligator sinensis | reverse complement strand
CAGAATAGTCCTCTTCAGACTCACTATTGGGCTCGTGCCAGTGTCCAGTGATCTCACGCCCTTCCTGCTTTGCACAACGGATCCGCCGCCGGGTGGTACTTTTCCGTGGAGACTCATGACCCCCTTCTCTTGACAATGGGGATCCCACCAACTCCCCTACTGGAAGGAGCAAGTTTCTATGCACAGTCTTTTCTGGGCCGCTTCCACTTTCAGGGCGTATTTTGTAGACTGGTAAATTCCCAAGTTGTCTTTCAATAATATAAGGAGAGGGCCGCCACCTATCAGCAATTTTGTGTTTTCCTACCACCCCAAGGTTCCTCAGCAGCACCCTATCTCCAACCTGTAGGTCTTGCGGACGCACTCAAAGGTCATACCTCTGCTTGTCCCGGGCTGTGTTTCAATCAGCAGCCTCCATTGCCAGCCGGTATGCTCGCTGCAGTCTCTCTCTCTCAGCTTTTGAGCATACTGCCCATATGATTTGGACTCACCCTGGTCCTTGGCAACCCTGAAGCAGAGATCTATTGGTAGTTGAGGTTCCCTTCCAAACATGAGTGAGTAGGGGCTGGCTCTGGTGGCATCATTTCTGGTAGCGTTGTACGCGTGCACCAAAAAAGCTAGGTGTTGACTCCAATGATCCTTCTGTTCATTCCTCAGTGTACCCAACATATTAAGTAGAGTCCGGTTAAACCTCTCTGGCTGAGGGTCCCCTTGAGGGTGATAGGGAGTGGTCTGTGATTTCCGGATGCCAGCCATCTGGAAAATTTCTCTTAACAGGTGACTTTCGAAGTCTCGACCTTGATCAGAATGGATCTGCTCTGGAAGGCCATACACCACAAAGTATTTTTCCCACAGAACCTTTGCCACAGTGGTGGCCCTTTGGCCCCTGGTGGGGTAGGCATACCTGGTAAAGTGATCTGTGACTACTAGTACATTGCTGATGTTTTTGCGATCAGTTTCAATAGTTAGGAAGTCAATACACACCAGCTCCAAGGGCTTTGAACTGCTGATGGTGTGCAGGTATGCCGCCCTAGTCGGCAAAGTCTTCCGCTGCACGCAGCGTGCACAAGTTTCACATTTATTTTGGGCAGCACTAGTTGCTTGCGAGTGCCCCCATCCGGGGTGGTTACCATTGGATACAGCACTCCCTCTATGACCCTCAGTCAGGGCCATTCACGAAGGAGGTGTTGGCCACCAAGTGTTTTAGGCTTGAACTCGTTTGACAAGTCCCATTTTTTCTTTTTTTCTAAAATTTCTTTTATGTCAGGGTCAGCTTCTTGAGCTCGCCGCCACCCCATGGCATTTGCATTGAGCCGTGGCAGCGGCGATTGATCTAGAGTCACATAACCCACCGTGGCCCGTGGGACACTGTCTGGTGGCAGGCCCAGCACTTCTGCTGCACAGTCAGGTGGTCTCATTTCAATATATATATCGTTTATGGGGGGATTTTTTTTAACTCCTCAAAAACAAACTTTAAAGTTTTTTCCTACAAACATTAGTAACCTTCTTGTCAACCTGGCAAATTTCAAACTTTTCTGTCCTACACAAAGCCCAGGAAAAAGGAGAGCAGAGATTTCTTCTGCCCGTCCCATTTACTATAGCAGAGATCACTCAGCTGTGAGGAGAAAGGCTACAGGAAGGAGGGTGAGTTTTGACGTCAGGGTTTGTGTCGGAGATGTCTTCTGCTGGACCTACCGCACCGCAGGAAAGACTCAGCCGTGCCCCAAGACTGGGCGGCTGCTGCTGCAGCTCCCCACGGACAGCGACCACTACCTGTCCACCTCCGTGCTTCACAGGCGAGAAACGGGGGTGGGGCCTAGCTGCTGTCCCCTTGTGCAGCACACCTGGGGGCCGCGTCCAGAGCCAGAGGAAAGGCGATGCAGGCCCAGGCGCCTCCTGCCCACCCCGGGCCTGCCGCCCTTACTTGGGGTCGCCGCCGCAGTCCCACAGCTCCAGGCGCCAGCCCGTGCCCTTCCTGCCGCCGCCCAGGTGTGGCAAAAATGTCTCATGATCTAACTACACAAAAGGCCTCACAGTTGAGAACTGCAAATTGTTTCTTTTTCTCTTCTTTCTTCCTGCATTAGATAATCAGTAGCATAATAAGGAACAGTCCGAACAAATGTTCGGTTTGCGATAAGGCTGATTCCTGTGAGAACACAGAGATTAGTTACTGCCTGCTTTGCACATAAATTTTGCAACCCTTGTTACTTGCCCGTTTTAGGACTACGCATGTATTAAACTTTGCAGAAAACTGTAGCCAATCACAGATTGCCACAATGGAATCTTGTTCATGAGGGGTATAAAAATGTAACTTCGGGCACGGCTAGGGGTCGACTCGGCTTTGAGCATTGAACTCCCTTGTCGATCTGTTTGCAAACAAATAAACATGAGGTAGATCCAGCCTGAGTGTGTGTGACTCTCTCCTTGAGGTATATTGGAAAAGCCTCCAGGGGCACGAAACTAGCCGTTTGTGCAACA
>NW_005843954.1:12790-14408 GCF_000455745.1 Alligator sinensis | reverse complement strand
ACAGCAGCGTTAGAGCCCGGCCCGCAGCCAGCCCCGCACCCGGGGACCCCGCCCCGCCTGGCTCCGCCCCCAGAGCCCCCTGCTCACCTCACTCGGGCCCACGAACAGGATCATGGCCCGCAGCATCGCCCCGCCCCACCCCGGCGGCTCCTCGGCAACCAGCGCCACGGCCCAGGGAGGAGTGCAGGCGCCCCGTGATTGGGGTGGGGCAGGTCACGTGCAGCAGGGCTCGCCCCACCCCTTTGCGTGCTCTCCGACCCGCCCCCACCCCCAGTCGCGACTCTTCCTTGCGCGCTGCGGTTGCAGGGTGTGCGGTAGTCACCGTACAATGTACGAAGGTGGCCAAAATGAGGGACACAAGCTGTGAGCTTGTGAGTTGCTGAATCCTGTTCCTAATAAAGATCAAGCTGTTTGCCATCCCCCCGGTCTCAGCCGAATGGTGACTCGTGGACAGACCCCAAAGGCATGGAGGTCTGAGTGAGTGCCTTATCCCTGGGACCCATGCCATAGGTGGCGGGGGGGGAGTGTGGGGCAAGAGGACCATCAGGAAAGTCCACTCCTAGTGACCGCACCATGCTGGGGAGCTGAGCTGTATCTGAGCAGGGGCAAGAGGAATGGGAGCTATTTCTCTCCGACAGAAGCAGGGGTGGAGGGTTTGGAGGCCATTATAACTCTGGATTTGCAGATGGGGCTGAGGCCGAGCTGGGCTCTGTGTTCCCAGCCCCACCCCACCGGGCAGTGATCAGAGGGGGCTACTGTTGAACCAGGACCCCCTGCACCAGGGCGCTCACTGCTGTGACCCTCCAGCCAGGGCGGTCACTGCTTGGGCCACATGGACAAGGACAGACAATGCGCCCAAAGACTTCAGGGGCTCAGGTCATCTGGGGCAGGAGCACCCCCAGGCCAGGCCAAGCCAAAGGCGCCCACAGCCCCCGCACTCAGCACCTTGCCCGGGTGGGAAGGAGACCCCTGGTTGCCATGGCAAAAGAGCTGTTGTGCCCAGTGACATCACAATGGCCAGCCTCACTCTCAGGTACCGGCTGGTCCCAGTGCTCTCCCGCCCTTCGCCCACACCACTTGCCCTTCCTCGTCCTCGTGCCTTATCTCTGTTGGTTAGTTAGTTCCTTAGTTTAGCAGTTTGTTGGGTAGTTTGTTAGTTCTTTAGGTAGTTTCTCAGTTCGTTAGCCAGTTAGATTGTTAGTTTGTTAGCTAGATCTTAGTTTGTTAGCTAGATTAGTTTGTTAGTTCGTTAGGTAGGTAGTTTGTTAGTTGATAGGTTGTTTGCTAGTTCGTTAGGTAGTTCAATAGTTAGTTATTTCATTAGTTCGTTTTTTGTTGTTTGTTTGTTTCTTAGTTAGATTAGTAGTTCCTTAGGCATTAGTTAGGTAGTTAAATATAGTCCATCCTCCAATCCGGGCGTCGGAGGCGAGCACCGGTTGCAGACGTGAGTGCCCTTTCTCACTCAGCCGTGGGGGCGGCCCTGGGGACACGGCACGGGTCCGTCCTGGGGACTTTTGGGAGATGTGACAAGCTGTGAGTGGGGGCTGAGGGTGGGCAAGGGCCCAGCACTCGTCCCCATGCCTCGTCCCTGCTTTTGGCAGTCCGGCACCTCTTTCCC
>NW_005843954.1:10757-12266 GCF_000455745.1 Alligator sinensis | reverse complement strand
CATGTCCTCTCAGCACCAGATGCCAGCCTGGGCACAGACGGATAACTGCCCCCCATTAAGGGGTCCCCATCTGTCCCCTCCGTTGGACAAGTGCAGGAGAGGAGGGACCCTGCACCCGGTGAGTTTGGGACTGGCGTGAGCAGTGGAGGGACTTGCGTGGTTGCATGGGGAGGGGACAAGGTCCTGCTCCCCGGACGCACTCCCACCCAAGCCCCGTGGAGGGAGGCCCTGCCCACGTGGCACACAGCACTCCTGGCAGGTGCCCCCATGCGCTGTGCCCCAGAGGGGCTGGTCACCATGCACACTGCAGCAGAGTGGGCCCAGCTGATGGGCGGCCCCTTGTCTCCCCGCAGGGCCGGGAGCCATGTGGGTGGCAAGCGAGGTGAGGGGCCAGACGTGTCTGCACCCTGCCGCTGCCATGAGTCTTTCCCCTGGCCAGGGAGTGGGACGGGCAGCTCGGATGGTGAGGGGCTCTCCCCAGGTGCCCCGTGCCCCTCCCAGCCCCATGCAGCACATGGGACCCTGGGGGAAAGTCTCTGTCTCCCACCAACTCCAGGGGCCCTCCAAGACTAAGGGAGGGTTGTGGACTCATCCCCCGATCGCAGGGACAGTCCTTCCCGAATACAAGTGTCTGGGGGCACCTGGAGCTGGGGATTCACCTGGGACAGGGGTTAACAACCAACCCCTGGGATCCCTGGGCCCAGCTCTAGGAGCCCTGCCCGGCCCGAGGGCTCGGGGGGCCACCAACCGTGCATCACGGGGAAATGGGACCTTGCTGCCCAAGTTAGCCCATCGCCCCAGACGCTCTTTCTTTCTCCAGGAGAACAAACCCCGCGGCCGGTACCACCAGCAGCAGGTGAACGGGTCCCAGTGGGGCTGGGGGCTGTGAGGAGACCAAGTGCACTGGCTGATGGCTGCACGGAGGTGTGGACCAGAGGGACAAGCCTGGGGCTGGGCTGAGGGATGGAGGGCGAAGGGAGGGCCAGAGGGACAGATGGGGCAAGAGGTGGCTCCGTGCGCAGACAGACGGGCAGTGGTGTGAGACCTTTCTAACCCACATGCTTTCATTTCCTGCAGCTGGAGCTGAAGGCGCTAAGGGCCCGCCTGGCTCAACAGGAGCAGGACGCAGCAGTCCTCCTGTCCCGGTAGGTGTGGGGTTGGGGGGCACCGGGCTGTTCCTGGGGTGCAGCGCAGGGCTTGGGGCTGAAGCCCAGGGCCCGTCCCTGCTTCTGCATGAGTCTCTCCTGGGGGAAGGGCTGTTTTGTGGGATGGCGCCATCAGTCTCCCTGAGCCCACAAATGTGCTTTGTCCCCACAGTGCTTGGCAAAGGGAAGAGGAGCTCCTGGTGAGTTGTGGGGTAGGGCAAGGCCAGCAGCAGTGTGGGACAGGGGAGGGAGCAGGCTGAGGCCGAGCTTGGCCATTTGGGTATATCCCAGAGGACATGAAAGCAGGAAACAGAGTCCTGGCACCTTGCGTGTGGGGACAGGTGGGGCCTGACAGGTGGCTCGG
>NW_005843954.1:7886-10021 GCF_000455745.1 Alligator sinensis | reverse complement strand
TCAGGCTGGGAGCAGGGGTGTTTGCAGGTCAGGGAGTTCTTCCGTCAAAGGGCCTGTTGGGTTTGAATTCAGTCCATGATCCATCTCTAACCAGTTGCTTCTTGTGCAATCAGGTGGAAACGACCCTTCCAGGGGGTTGAGGCCGGGACGCAGACAAGTGCTCCCCACACTGTGGAAGCCAGCACCCAGGCAGAGGGCCCCCAAAATCAGGACGCCTCCACACAGACAAGGGCCCTCTGCCTGGTAGATGTGGGCTGTGACCCCCTGCCCCTGTGGATCAAAGCTTTCCAGGGTCCAAAGACGACAAGACAGGGGGAAAGGTATGATGATGTTCCTAGTTTTTGGGGTTTTTTCTAAAGAAATGTTTCATGCTCCAAGTCAAATCAGCCAACTCCGTGAGTCAGTCCAGAACCATAAGTGGCACCACAGCCGGCAAACATGATGCTTTCGCTAGCGTTAGGTTGTGAGCGTGGGATGAGTGAGGGGAGCTGAAGGAGGGCTGGAGCCAGGAGCCCGTTCCTGGTCCTGGGAAGGGTCTCGCAGGTTGGGAGAAGGATGGGGTGGGGGGACAGGAGCCCAGGAAGGGAAGAGGTGAGTGAAGGGGTATCACTAGTGTGTCTTCAGTAAGTGCCTTGCCCGCAAGTCCCTCCAGAGCCCTGAGTGTCTAGGTGGGGCAGGGCTGGGACAGGGGTGCTGCAGGCCTGGGCTCTCTGTGCTGGGAGCCGTCCCTGTTGTGTATGTCCAGACGGCAGCCAGGAACCAGACCTAGGCGCAGGCAACACAGCGGAAGGAAGGGAGGCGGGTCTGGAAGGACACTCGGGGCCGGTCCTGCAGTGATGTAGAGAGGGGAGGCCTGGGCATGGGGTGGTGGCAGTGGCCGGAGCCTGGGGGGCTTGGGGTGAATGGGAGGTGACCAGTGTCTCTGCCTCCCACCTGCAGGGCTGACACTGTGGCAGAGGGGAGGAGGAGAAGGTTGGGGCAGCAAGGAGGTGAGTTTCCCCCCTGCACCCCAACCAGACCCAGGCCTGAGGGGCTGCCCCTCCACCAGCCCACATGATGATTGGGTGCCCCCCACCTCCAGGCCGCTCAGGATGACCCGTCCCACCTCTCTGCCAGGGCCCTAGTGCCCTGCATGGACCAGCTATCTCCTGGGTTGGCCCCTCATTGCCCACCTCTGGGCCTCAGGACCCTGTTGGCAGGGGTTCCTCCCAGGAATCAGAGCTTCTGGCCCAGGCCAGGCCCGCTGGGACAGAAAGCCCCACTGAGTCATGTGTGAGAGCCACGTCCTGCTCCCTGCTGGGGAGACGCTCCTTTACCCCGTGGTTGTTCCCGGGGGTGAGAGGAGGGACCCCACACTGAGCATTCCCTGACTCTGCCCTTCTCCCGCAGGTTCCAGCTCACCTGGCTGTTCCCGTGGTGCTTCACCCTGAGGAGGTGAAGCCCTGCACTCCTCCCCTCCCCTTCCACCCCCGTCGTCCCCTCCCTTCGTCGTCCCCTTCCCGATCTGCTGGGATGGGTCCACCGGATGACAGCATTGCTGCCTCTGCCTGTCTGGGCATGTAAGTGGCTTCTCACTCCTTGTAGTTTTCTGAAGCCTCTTGTCTTGTGTCCCCGCCTTGGGCCGGCGCACTCCAACACAGGGGCTTGGTAGTCCTTATGTTGAGATTGCCCCCTCACTCTCATGTAACCTTGTCACAGGCCCCTGCCCGACTCACCTCGGCACTGCCACTCAGGTGGCCCGGCTACATTCAAGCATCCAGTGTCACAGCGAACAGTGGAGCCTCCCCCATTGGCCAAGGGCTTGGCTGCAGCGGGTGAAAAGTGGGCTTGCAGATGGAGGCACCCCCGGGAGCTTCTACTGGGACACTGTCAACTTGTTAGATGCGCTCCTCCCAGCCAGGAGGGATTGGGTGGTTTTCCCCAAGGCCAGCATGCCCAGGGAAGCAGTTCACACCCATCTGGCTTCTGCAGCATCGTTGCCTTACTTGGCTGCCCAGTATGAGCCATTTAATTTCCATTACCTGTTGAGCTGTGAAGTTGAACATAAAAGGCAGAAGCAGAATGCTTGGGGTCTCAAGTCTCACCAGACACCTAAGAGAGAAGAAAAGACAAGATCGTCATGCCGACGTGTCACC
>NW_005843954.1:813-2600 GCF_000455745.1 Alligator sinensis | reverse complement strand
TAAGGCAGAGCTAGACTACGTTGAACAGGGTGGACAACTAGCTGCTTTGTAAATAGAATTGGATTAAAGACGCCAACTGGGAGTGCGGCGAGATCCATTGCAAAGTCCACCTTGGCACAGCCACGACCAGGGCAGTGCAGGACTCCAAGTGCCAGCATGGGCGCAGCAAAAGCACTCTCGTCGCGGCCCACTCCGATCTGAACAGTCCTCTCGTTCTGCTGAATCCCTTGTTGTCAGCTCTCTCAGGTGGGGCATGAGAAGAAGACAAGGAGAAGACCAGCCCCAAAGGCGCCCGATAGATCCTTGTTTGAGCTGTTCCATCGTCTCCATCTGTACGGCCACAAAACCATGTCAACAAAAGAAGCAACCAAGCAAGAAGTTCAATCTCAAGTGCTGTAAAGCCCTGCTAAGGAACATGTCCTCCAGCAGCGCCTCCGAGAGAATCGTGCCAACTGCCCCGATGCCCTTGATGCCACTGACCGCTCGAGGAAGAGCGAGAGCCTCAAGAAAGGCATCCGTGAGGCGTGCCAAAAATGTCAAGGCTTCCTCACAAATCAACCTCAGGACTGGTTCAGTGAGAATGATTGGGAAATGCTTGCCTTCCAAATGGACAGAGCACACAGTGACGTCAGCTCCAAATAGAAGTGTCCACTTTCGTGACCTTCAGTACAGATGAGTCACTCGGTGGCCCCTGCCACATGGACAGTTTTGCTCACGTAGGGGAAGAATGTATCTCCCGCTATGTGTGTGTTAGTAAAAGCCACCATTGAGTAGGTGTGTAACATGTAATAAAAAGATGGGAGAATTTATTAGTGCTGCAAATTCTTCTGAAATTTGCTGTGGACTCACCTAAGGCCTTCGCTGCAAAGAACCTGCTTAGGTTTGGTTTAGTACATCCTTCTGCTCGTTTACCTAGTCGTTGCTTTCCATTTTCCCCGAGGGTTTTTTCCCCTCTACTTGCCCGAGGACGATGAGCCCTTCCTGAAACTGGAACAGGCTCAGGTTTCAGATGGCAGATCCCATTCCTCTTTCTACATAGCACCCCCAGGCAGGTCCTTGAGCAGGATCAAATTGGGATTTGCATAGAGGTAGTGTGCCAGGGGAGGCTGGGACAGATGAGAGGGCATGTGCACTCCTCTGTCCCTGGCCAGGCCTCCCCGTCTCTGCTGGGGAAGCCTGGGCAAGCTCTTTAGGCTTCACCATCACACCCCTTTGGACGCGAGCATTGTTTGTGGTTTATGATATGTACCTTCAAGGGGCCAAAAGTGGGACCACCCAGTCTTTCCCCGTGATGCCCTGCAGGTGCGGTTTGTGGTGGTGGGGAGTTGTAGTTCTCCCTGCACGATGTGAGCATGTGAGTTGATGAATCTTGTTCCTAATCAAGATAAAGCTGTCTACCACTCCACCGGTCTCTGCTGAATGGTGCCTGGAGGATGGGGCCCCAAAGGCGCGGAGGTCTGACCGAGTCCCCCGTCCCTGGGACCCAGTGGCATACAGCAAACACTGTACGGTGTCACAAGTGACCCATCTCTCGGTTGAGTCACGGGCATCCTGATTAAGAGGGTTGTAGCGTTCATTCAAAGAAAAAAATGGAGCATTTCAAACTTCCACCAGCATCCTCCTTCACTGGAAATCTTGGGGAGATTGGAGGAGATGGGAACAGAGGCTTCGATTACACCTTGCAGTCACAAAGGCTGCGGATGAGGCAGAGGATTATAAAATTGCACTCATGCTTCACTGCACTGGGGATAAAGCCCTAGAAGTTGACACCAACATGCAAGGGGTGT
>NW_005843954.1:0-549 GCF_000455745.1 Alligator sinensis | reverse complement strand
AGAGCAAAGGCTCTCACAAGTGCTCAGGCCCGAGTTATGTCTGCAGAAGCAAGCGTGCATACAGGGGAGCAAAAGCCAAGCTGCCAGAGCACTTTGCAAAAGCAAAGCAAGCCATCAGCGAAGCTTGCTCCACAGCTGAGCAATGAAGCTAACAAAGGCAGAGTCTGCAGAAGGTGTGGAAGCACTCACAAGCCTGGGTCCTGCCCAGCTTTTGGAGAAGCTTGTTACAAATGCTCGGGAGTGAACCACTTTGCAAAAATGTGAAAATCAAAGGCAGAGGGTCAAAAATCTGCAAAAGGAGCCAGTACCCTATATATGGTCCCAATGGCTGCAAGGCGGCTTTCAGAGACCTTATCATAGCCAGAATGCCTGGTATAGCACAGTCATGATCGCTGGCTTGCCAGTTGCTTTGGAGTGAGATCCTGAAGCAGAAGCAAACATTATCCCAGCAGATGTAGCAAAGCCTTTGCAAGGGAAAGTGCAGAAGACTCCAGCTCACGTTACATCGGTTGCATTCAGCAGTGCACGCATCCAACCAAAAAGTGCAAT
>NW_005843953.1:25711-26562 GCF_000455745.1 Alligator sinensis | reverse complement strand
ATGAAGAGTGGTCATTGCTCAAGGCCACAATCCTCTCGGGGATGCGGCTGCCTTGGCAGCGCGCACCTCCGAGTGAGAAGTCTTTTCCTCCTCTCTCACCTAGAGGTCCCTTGCTTCAGCGTGAGCCCATTGCTCCTTGCCCCCGCTGAGAACAGCCCCGCTCCATCCTCTCTGGAGCCCTCCCACACACTGCTATTCAATCCCCTCTCAGTCTTCTCTTCCAACTAAATCCACCCGGTGCCTTCACCGTCTCCTCAGAAGTCACGTGCCCCAGCCTCCTAACCTTTTCCATTGCCCTCCGCTGCACTCTCTCCAAGTTGTCCACATCCTTTCTGTAGCGGGGGCCCTAAAATTGGACACGGGACTCCACATGTAGCCTCACCGCTGTTGCATCAATGAGCGCAATTGCTTCCCTTGCCCTGCTGGCAACACACCTACCCACGCAGCCCAGGATGCCGTTTGTCTTCTTGGTGACAAGGGCCCACTGCTGTCTCACCTTCAGCTCATTGTCCCGTGTCACCCCCAGGTCCTTTTCTACAGAGTAGCTGCCCATCCAGTCAGCCCCTGGCCTGTCCCAGGGCGTGGGATTGTTCTGACCTAAGTGCAGGGTTTTGCACTTGTCCTTGTTGAACCTTTATTTTGATTCAATCCTCCAAAGTGCCGAGGTCTCTGAATCCTAGCCCTAGGCTGCAGAATCTCTACTACTCCCCTCATCTTGGGTGTCATCTGGCAACTTGCTGAGCGGGGCCGGTCTGCCTGTGCCTGTGACACCTGTGGCCGCAGGGGCCCTGCAACCGAGGGGCCTCGTGCAGCCCGCATCCTCTGCAGCAGGGCAGTGGAAGCCTCTGCTT
>NW_005843953.1:19667-25233 GCF_000455745.1 Alligator sinensis | reverse complement strand
GGGCAGCTGTCACTTTGTGCGGGTGCAGCGCGGCTCACCAGGGTGCTGCATGCTGTGTGGGAGCTGGGGCGGCTCCACCTGTCAGCTGGAGCCCGGCACCGCTCAGCCTCAGCAGCCCCAGCTCCCAGACAGCATGCAGCACCCTACCGAGCTGCACTGCACCAGTGCGATTGGGTTGCTTCCATGCAGGTGCCAGGTGGGGAGGTGGGGAGGGGTGATCCCCACTGCCCCCCACTGCCCCATGCTGTTTGAGAGGGGCTCTGCCATGAGCCCCCAAGTGTCCCAATCACTGCTGCTGGAGCTGGTGAGTGCGGGGAGATATATATATATATATTTTTTTTTTTTTAAGTGCCAGGAGGCTGGGGCCGGGCAGAGCAGCCATGGAGGCTTCTCCCACAGCTCCCCCCAGCTGGGGAAAGGCAGGCACAGCTGGAGGAGCTGTGGGAGAAACTGCAGCTGCCCAGCTGTGCCTGCCTCTCCCCGGCTGATCCGAATCTCCGAAACAGCATCGAAACTCTGAAGCAGAGTTGGTCGAATTGAAATGTAACAGTGATCCAAAACACCGAAATGAATCCCTGTCCCTCCAAAATGGCCAAATCCAAAACTGAAACGAAACAGCCATCTCACACAGCCCTACAAGAGGGTTCAGTCACGTGCTTTTGGGCACAGACAGAAGAGCAATGTCCCACTGTAACTCATAATACTTTGCAGGAGGTGTTCTGAGTTGCATCGATCCCCCAGACCGAGCAGAAGTTAATCGTTGCATCCAGGGATGAGGGAGGGTTTGGGAAATCCAGCTGCTGGCTGCCAGCCTGCAGCTGGTTTCCCTTAGCAATGGCCCCTCCTCCCCACCAGCCCAGGCACTGCTTTCAGAAGAGGGAGCTCATTCTAGTGGTTCCCCAGCCAGTACTGGAGGTAGGGTAGGTGGGGGAGGTCAATCCAGGTCACCTGCCCATCCTCTCCATGCATGACTGGAGAGGATGGGCAGGTGACCTGGATTGTTCTGTACTAAATTCGTGAGTGGTCTCAGGTTGTAATAATATGTGATTTTTCCATTCCTACAAAGCATGTGGTGGGCGGAGAAGATGCAATCCTTTCTTAAGCCTGTCAGTCTCAACGCAATTGAAATGCAGCTAAGAGCACTAAATTGATGTGTAAGTAGGTGAGTCAAGTGCTAATAATCTCTCTCAGAGCAAGCTGTAGCTGTGCTGTGCTTCTAATTGATTTCTTCATGACTCCCGTAATGGAATAAAATGTACACGAGGGATATAAATAAGTAGACTGGTAACAAGGAAGCAATGGGATATAGGCTTAACTGAAGCTTGTGCCCCTAGAGAGAAATGACAATTGAAATCGGGAAAGCCTATTAGAGGGATGCTGACACCCTATGGAAGATGGTCTCCTGGGAAAAGTTCAGAGGGGCATTGGGAAAGTATGGAAGATGGTCTCCTGGGAAAAGTCCAGAGGGGTATTGGGAAAGTAGTCATGCCTGACATCAGATCTGGATTCTTGTCTCATTTTCCCACCTATTTTGCTGCATGACTGTGGATGAGTTACCTGATCCCTCATTTCCTCCATCTGTAAATGCCATTATCACCCATTCTGAACGTGTTGTCCTCCTGCTGGCAGTGGCATCGGTCCTTCTTCAAATACTAGCAGAACTGTAGGGCCTTACACTTCAGCTTTGCAATGGAGAAGGAAATCATAGACTTGTTGGTTTGGAAAGGACCTCAAGGGTAGCAGTGATGCAGTCTGACTCATTTGCTGTCTGTACGCACCAGCCCTGAAACAGAGGAGGTCACAAATGGCACCTGGGCAGGGTTTGCATACCAGTTTCTGGTTCCTAGTAACTGCCTATCAATATTTTACAAAGCAGAAAGTCAACTCTGTGCCATCTGCCGCAGCGCCTCTCTCAAAGGATCTCCTCATAGCAATAGTTTATCAATGCCATCTGATATTTCTTGAACGTCACGGTGCAAAACACTAGTGAGATTTCACCTCAGATGCTTTGAACAACATGGCCACCTATGTTTAAGAGAGAAAAAATGGGAACAGGATCAGTTTCTGAAAATAATCGAGTACCAGGCAAGTTAATAAATCCCAAGCTTGGGAATTCGGTTCAAAAATCAACTTCGTCCAAACTTGCAATCTGTTCTCTTTGGTTACCTCGTTGCTAAACTGAAGGGAATAATATTATACATTGTTGAATTTTGTCACTACGCTGCCCCTTCAGAGAATAAAACCATACTCCTACGTGAAGAAAAAAGAACTTGTGAGGCTGTTAGTAATTCCTGCCATAACAGTATCTGAAAAAAAGTCTGACTGCATTAGCTCATTTAAATATTTGTAAAGTGCTTCAAGATCCTCAGATGAATGACTGAAGTATCATCAGAGAGTATAGAGGGGATTCCCACAGAAATGTCTTCAGTGGCATTTTCCCTTCTTCTTAAAAGGGGTGTGTGGGGGCAGGGAGAGTGGATATATTTTTTACCAAAGCTTTTAAGTAAGAAAATGAGAACTTGTTGAATTTTACATACAACTTTTTTTCCTCCAACTAAAGCATGGCTTTTTTTGCCAACCCCGCTCCCTGATATCAGGTCTCTGAAGCGGCATACCCCAAATTGCTAGTCACTTCCAAAAAGTGTCGTGAAAGCTTTTTGGACCCGTCTTTGAAAAAGGCCAGCTTTCTTTGGTTTCTATTTGAACAATGAAAGCATGGTAAATAACGAGGTTTCATCGAAGAAGATTATGGTGGGGACAGCCTTAATAGTATAGAGGCTGCACAAGAAAACAGGCCTGGAAGGGGCCTTTGGGAGATTGCTGCATGGAAACAGGTTAAGAAAAGCCTAAAATATAGTTTTGTATTAGCACTAACCTATCGTACTTTATCTTGCCGTGAACCCATCTCATCCTTTCATCTCACTGTGACTGTATGTGGTATGCAGGGACAGTGGTGATTACTTAGCTGATACTTTCAATTAAGTTATGGAAGTTGTAGCCTAAAAGTTCAATGAAAGATAAACCTTAAAAAGTCCTCTAGATTTTGTGCTTAAGTAATTATTTGAATTAGATTATGATGAAATGAATGAGTATTGTAAGAACCGTTTCCTGCATCTACTTTACATTTATCTTACTGCCCATGGGGAATTCCCTGTTGGGGATTTGGGGATTTTCTTTCTCCTGATAATCTTGACATATTTGTACTTGTCTTTTGCAAGATGCTTTCTGTAAGCAGTCACACCTCCGTAGGTGTGTTTCTGAAAATCATCTTTCTTCATATGCGGTTTTCAGTTTTTCTAATTGACAAAGGTAGGAGTGACAGGCTCTGGCATCATGCCTGGATCTAAGCATCGATAGGTTTTGAAATGCTTCTACCTTCTCCACGACTCAGTGTGCATAGAAAAGGAGGTCGCATCTAGTCCAACCCCCTGCTCAAAGCAGGGCCGTCCCCAGCTACATCATCTCAGCCAAGGTTTTGTCTGAGAACTTCATTCTCTTGATTCCCCAGGGAAAAACCATCAAACCAACTCTTCCGCTTAGCTATTTGTATTATTGCCTCCTCATGTTAATTCTTCATAGAGAGCTATTGCAGTACCCGTGGCTTCTAGTCTGAAAAAAGAGAGTGAGTGGGAATAATCACCGAGTGGTACTAGGCTGGTGAAGTGGGTAATGAGACGCACTGCTGGTATGGTCTTTGCTTCCCGTGTAAAGATACACCAGTGTGTTTGCTATGATGAGTCACAATCTGTTTTTTTTTTCTTCCTTCTGCACCCCCATGCTTCACTTAGCAGTTATTGGTGCTTAGATCCAGGAACGATGCTGGCTGGCATGGCTGGAGCAGACTTATCCCGAATCCTGCTCCTGACAGCGACTAGTACCAGCTGTATCGGAGGAAGACCAAAAAAAGTAAATACATCCTGAGAAGGCATTATGGGATAATACTCCTTGGGGCAGACTATTTCCTGACACTGATTAATTAAAGGTTGGCTCTTGCCCTGAAGCCTGAAGGTTGAGTTCAGGTCTAAAAATTTTGTTGGTTTGATATTTAATGTGGAACGTAACCGTCCCGGGCAGTCTCATTATCCGTACAAATACCTAATCCTTTATTGAAACCTGCAAAGCTCTGTCCTCCGTTGATTTCCTGATGCAATGCACAGCTTCAATTAATCCATTGAAATGTCATCCAAAGGCACAGAGGGCATTTTAAAATGAAACCTGTTCAACCAAGGGTCAAGGCTATTTCTGGGACACTTCCTCAAGTGCCTTAACTGCCCTGACTTGCTATATTTGCTAGAAAGAAAGGAGTTGTAGGATAGCATCTGCTTTTAATTGTAATCGGTGCAGAATAAGCGGTCTGTTTCTGGAGAGCCCTTTCATTCAGTGGATTATCTGGTATGGAAACACACTGTGAAGCCGCAATATTCGTTCCGTCTCCAGTCTTGCTCCCAGTGGAATGAGTGGTAATTTTTTCGGGATCTGGCAAAATAAGTAGTTAATGGTAGTGATAAGAAGGGTAAGGGAGTGACTAGGATGCCCAGACATGGGGTGGCCTCTACTGTAATCCAATTAACAGTTGTCTCTTTTCCAGCATTTAAGACTGTTAGCTAATCTGGCATTTTACAGTATTCTCTACGGAGCTAAACCATAGCACACTTCCAAGAGATTTCCCCGGGGAATCCTCTTGGGCACACCACTTTTTAAAGATGCAAAAGTGAAGCAAATCTGGTCCAGCTTTGACACCTGTAGCACCATTGCCAGGTAACAGAAACAGAGTCCTCTAGGAACCGGTTTAACTGCCCATAAGAGGTGAAATGACCAACATTTTCCTGCAAGGACAAAAATACTGAAAGTAATCACTTTATTAACTCATTTGTGCCTTTTAACTGGTGATGTTTGCATTCAACCCAATCACATTATGTGCTGGAAAGTAAAGGCAGTTAATGCACCATAATGCCAGCGAACTTCTGTTATATTTTCTCTGTGGAAAACATTTATTTTTTAATGAGACAGGAAATTTCCAATTCACGTAGTAATCATTGGGATATGCTGCACTCTTGGAGCATTAAGGGCATTTGCATAGGATTTGGCCTGTATTTAATGAGTGCTTTGCTGCTGACTTCTCTGGGAATAGGAATAACCTCTGCAGCAACGGAAGACCACCAATCCTATCGATTACAGCAGGATTCTGCAATAAAACTAGGCTTCATAGAAATTACTCTTGAAAATAGAGACCAATCTCCAGCTGATGTAAATCAATATAGTTTCAGGCTGATTTCCACCAAGAATCCGGTCCACATAACTGAGAAAAGAATGAGATTATTTTCTGGAGCTTTAAAAATCCTATAAGCGACCCTGTCAAATCCTATGGGAGTGTTCAGAGCTCTTACAGATGCATGCTCAATTTCTGCTAGGTACTGTAGGGCTTTTCCACAAGGCATCATTCCCACCTAAGCTCTCCTTTGAGACATACAGCAGAATTTCACTCTTGAAATGTCGTATTTTATGCAGCATATCTCCTTGGTAGGAAACATAGTTCCTAGCAGAAGGATACAAGGGAAACCTGCAA
>NW_005843953.1:18459-19394 GCF_000455745.1 Alligator sinensis | reverse complement strand
TTCATTTGTTTATTTAAGGGTCTGATTGTACTCCCACTGAAGCCAGTGGGAATATGATGGCTAATCACCATAGGCTGGATTATCTGTGAATCTCAGTTAGCAAGTACTCATCTGAGTAATTCCATTGGGTTCAATGTACAGTTTACGTAGAATAAGGGCTCCCCAGTAGTGGTGTAGATAGGGTGCTTATGCTAAGCAGTATTAAGGTTTTGACCCCCTCTAAGCAAGATCAAAATCTTACTGGACAAAGAGCTGGCAGTAGCATTGGGCACAGTTCCCGAGTACTAAAATGTCCCATTTCAGAGTCTTTCTCTACAGTGACGTGCTGCTTTGCAAATTCCAGAAGAGAGCATTGGTAGTGTTTTGGCCTCAGGTTAAACCCTGGTCCCACGCCCTCTCAAGTCAATAGGGTCTTACATCCATGGGTTCTCAGTGGAGTCTTGACTCTCTTTTTGGGACCAAAAGCGATGTGATTCCAGCTGTGTTAGAGAAGAATTGACTTGGCTGGATCATCTGATGAGAGAGGCAGCGAGCTGCTGGGAAGAGATGGTCTCCACCTCTCTCCCCTAGGGAGGAGGCTCTTCTCAGCTAGACTGGCTGGCCTGCTCCACCGGGCTTTAAACTAAGCCCGCTGGGGGATGGGTGGACTACCACCACTGCTGGCCCGCTGAGCAATCCTTGCAAAGCCAGCAGGTCAAGGCACTTAAGGGAGCCCACCCCTGCTTGAGCCCTGGTAAAATCTGTGGGCAAGGAAGGAGCCCCCCAGGGGGCACTTGCCTGCCTGTACACAAATGCCAGGAGCTTGGGGAATAAGCAGGAGGAGCTCATCCTCCTGCTCAATGCAAATAATTATGATGTCATAGGGATAATGGATACCTGGTAGGACTCCACCCATGACTGAACCACGGGTATAGATGGCTATACCCTGTACAGGA
>NW_005843953.1:2405-16381 GCF_000455745.1 Alligator sinensis | reverse complement strand
GACCAAAATGCTGGCTTGCATCCATAGATGCTTCTCAAGCAAATCTCGGGACGTCATTCTCCCCCTGTACTCGGCCTTAGTGAGGCCGCAGCTGGAGTACTGTGTCCAGTTTTGGGCTCCACAATTCAAAAAGGATGTGGAGAAGCTTGAGAGAGTCCAGAGAAGAGCCACGCGCATGATCAGAGGTCAGGGAAGCAGACCCTACGATGACAGGCTGAGAGCCCTGGGGCTCTTTAGCCTGGAAGAGCGCAGGCTCAGGGGTGATCTGATGGCCACCTATAAGTTTATCAGGGGTGACCACCAGTATCTGGGGGAACGTTTGTTCACCAGAGCGCCCCAGGGGATAACGACTTCTTTACTGTCCGAGCCCCCAAGGTCTGGAACAGCCTGCCACCGGAGGTGGTTCAAGCGCCTACATTGAACACCTTCAAGAGCAAACTGGATGCTTATTTTGCTGGGATCCTATGACCCCAGCTGACTTCCTGCCCTTTGGGCAGGGGGCAGGACTCGATGAGCTTCCGAGGTCCCTTCCAGCCCTAATGTCTATGAAATCTATGAAATCTGCTATGGTAAATAGGAACGGTGTCGTTTTGCCACTGCACGCCAAGAATCAGCAGCATGTTATGCCCTGAAGTCTCAGCAGGTGTGATGTCTCTTTCCAGGGCTCTTAGAAAAGAGAGCAAAATAGGACTCGTTCAAGCAGGCATCTCAAAGCATTATACACCAAATGCTATCAGCCTGTCTCCTTGGGTACAGAGGGAACTTTCTTCCCTTTAAAGAAAAAGCAATATGTAATGTGATGCCTAATAAGAAGGCCTAAATAAATGTCTGCTGTCATATCTAATAAGATGAAAGACTGCGGTATGAAGGAGCTGTTGTATATGGGGTTCACGTATATAGCCAAGCACCACAGCATCTATTCAAGGTTATGCTTGGTTCATGCAAAATGGTTGAGGCCTCTGTTATTGAATTTTTACATGGAGAACACTTTGGTCAAGTTTGAATTCTCCGAGGAGAACTGCAGGACTTGGCGTTATGACGGTGCATCTGTTATGAGTGGCAGCTGTTCAGAAGGACAGGGAAACACGTTGCAGGAAAAAGCACCGTTCTGCTACTTCCCCGCCTCCCCTTTGCCCTTCCCCATACATGATAGCTACCCAGACCATGATGTATACTGTGGAAATCTTGGGTTTAGTCAACACCTCTAAGTCACTATCAGCACCGAGAGATTTGTTGGCCTCTCGCGTATCTGGTGCTGCATATTTTCCTTCTTAACATCTGGTCTCGGCATACTGTATCCTGCTCAAAGGCTGTGTTTTGCTCCTTATCAGAGAATTGGATATGCATTCTCCTTCCTTGTTCAGTCGTGACAAAACTAAGTGATCTGCTCTGTGATGTGATAGCATTATCAGAACTGTGAAAAGGTCTTTACCATTCTCTTGTACAAAGCTTTTACCCAGGGCTATCTAAATACCTTTAGAGCAGCGCGTTAAAATTATGGCATGTACGGAGGCTATTTAGTATGCTTTCTCAGTTTGGATCCCAACAGAGCAAATTCTCCAAGGAAACCCATGGTTAACAATTGTAAAGTTTCTCCAGGGAATTTAGCTGCTTGAATTCCACTGACCTTGATAAAAGTTTGTGGCTAAATCCTCTAGCGGGTTCTGCATAGCTTGGCCTGAATGTCTCGGTCTGATACGTGTCAAGAAAAAAAATAGAGATGGGAACAGGTTAGGAAGCAATTTCAACCGACGCACTTGAGACAGGAAATGTGCTTGATGTATTCATTGTGGACATTTAAAATATGTTCTGTTTGTAGAGCTGCCAGGTTGAGAGCAAGATGCTTTTGTACTCCTTGACATTTGCTGGAAACTATGATGTCCGTTCAGCTCTATAACAGTTTAAACGTCTTGAATCTTTCAGGCGATGCATGCATGCAGGCAGTTAGGGGTGGCATGATGGTTCCAAATTTCACCTGATCATATGAGCCATGGTTTCATGCTTTTTGACAGCAAAACTATCTGCTGTAAGGTTTCATGGTTCAGATCAACGGTATTTTTCTTCTTTTTTTTAAAAACTAATACTAGTTCACTAAATGCTAAATTTCTGTGAAAAGCAGAAACAATTTACAGATGTATCTTATTGTATTGTTTACCCCTTGCTTTGGAAGTTTCTGCTAGAATTCATCTAACTGTGTGATGGTTATACAGCCCTACTCTATGGGACTTTTGTTGCTGTCTTCATTAACAAGGCCGATCAACCAGTGAATACGGGTGTTATGCTGGGCATTAGGAGAGGCTATCTTTAGTAGCCTTCAACTAAATGTACTCTTTGCACGGATTGCAGCCATGCTCTCCAGGGTTAATGACTGGTCCTAAATTCCCGTCACATCCTAATCTTCTGCTTTAAACTTCTCCAGCAGTTACTGAAAGCTCTCGCAGCATGGTGTCTGGTGAGATGAACGGTATGGATCTCTTTCAGTCCTTCCCACTGAAAACATTCCAGCTTATCACTGGTATAAAAATTCATTGAGCCAGTAAGAGCCTAGTAGTAAAAGCTAGTGATCGAGGTGTTCAGCTAGGATGCTGGAGAGCCACACACGCAAGCATCTAGTCCAAGTCCGAGCAGAACAAGTGAGACAGTGAAAGTGTGGGCTATCAGCAACTTTGGGCTGGTGCACATGCACACATGCTCGCGCGTGCTCGCTCTCTCTCTCTCACTGCAAATTTCATCTTGGACCTACTTGATAATTTTTTTTCTTGAAATAGGTAAGTTTCCATTACAAGTTTTGGTGTCAGTAAATCAACATCTATCTGACTCCCAACCAGCTTGTGCTGTCAGTACAGTGTCTTTGAACTTCCTTGTAAAAGTAAAGATACATGAGCTTGCTAGGGAATTATAAGTAGAAGTAAAAAAAAAAAAAACAAAAACACCCCAAAAAACAAAAAACAAAAACAAAAAAACCCTTTAACTTATCTAAAACTGCAGTTTGCTCAAGTGCATGTGTCTTTGCCAAATGATTTTCAGAGTTGTTTAACATCCTCTGGTTTGGCAACATCTTGGTGGCTTCAGGTACTCAGCCTCTCTGAAAAGCTGTCTACTTTTAGTGAACTGTTGTAGAGGGTTGTCAGGCGTACCCCCCCCCCCCCCGCTTTAAAAACACCAGTCCTGATTCTGAGCTCCCCTACTCATGCCCCTCGATCACATGCCATTCCTGTGTTTTGCTCCATTGGAGCTGCCAGCGCATTAGGGGAATTCTTCTCAAAGTGCTCCAGCTCAGCGGGCAGCGTTTGAGTGGCTCCTAAAAGTGGCTCTGCTTAAGAATGAACCAGTTGAACTTCACAGCTGAGAATCCAGGATATTGAGATCTACTGAAACTGCACTGAATGCTTCAACAACTACCTAATGACTGGAAAGAACAGGATCCAGATCCTGCCCCCATCTCCCATTTTGCCTTCTCTGCCTAGGGTACAAGTGGTTTCTCCACTGGTTGTAATAGTAGTGCTCTTCTGGTGCTTCTGCAGCATAAGTTATAGAGACCTGGGGTTTGCTGCAAAAGAAAAATCCTGAATTCTGTTCCAGGTCATCACCATCAAGTGCCCAGAAGGGTTTGATTGCACGGAAGCAGATACTGAACTCCTGATGATCAGTATATTATATTAACAATACTATAGTTTCATTGTTGCATTACTCAGTAACCACTCAGTCATGGATGCTGAGGGAATAACTCATGTGTCACTCCCCGTCTGGGTCCTCCTGTCTGATTAGCATTGCATGAGGTGAGGCTCTGTATAAAACCACCTTTTAAAAGTGCAGTTCCCCACATTTGACATCATCGGAGTATCTACTGCAGTGTCAGACAAATATGTGCAGAAATGCATAAGAAGCAGCTTCTGAGGCTCTGTCATGTCTGTTGTGTCCCTTTTGATGTGCTGTGTTAAGCTGTAGATGTTTCCAGGGTTGGCAATGTGCTTTTGCTCAATAGGACTGTGCCTGTCTGGCACGTGTATCTCTGCATGGCACTGCATTGTGCACTGTAGACATGTACCCCAAGGTCCCCGGGAGCATCTGTTATGCAGCACCTGATCTGCAGCTTTAGAAATGTTAGTGACCCCTATAATGCGGGTTTATGTTTCTATCTGTAAAGGGACCTAACATCCCTTTAAAATTCCAGTCCATTTTCCAGTTAATACAGAAAATAACCCCAATGCACTATGCTGAGATCAAATATCTGGCGCACATTTATTCTTCCCGTGTGTTAACGAAAATGCATGTACTATTTATAACTGCTTATCACTGTAGGCTGGGTTTTTTTCCTTGTCTTTATGCATTTTGACTCCCAAAGACCTTTATTTCCCCCTGAGATCAAATATCTGGCGCACATTTATTCTTCCTGTGTGTTAATGAAAATGCATGTACTATTTATAACTGCTTATCACTGTAGGCTGGGTTTTTTTCCTTGCCTTTATACATTTTGACTCCCAAAGACCTTTATTTCCCCTTAACATTTTACATTGAGCTTTTATTTCATGTTGAAGGCATTTATTGTCGCATTATTTCTGTATAGGAACACGATTAATATTTCCCCAGCTGCTGCTCTTTTGGTAATAAAAGACAAGCTTGACAAAAAGAAGTGCCTGTTTTACAGGTGCACTGGGAGAAATGCAAATGTCGTTTCAGAAGATAGAGTGTAGGAGCCATTCAGAAAAAGGATCATTTTTAATGTTCATGCCATTCGATCATTGGGAGAGCAATTCAATTGTGAGGTTATTTTAGAAAGAAAGTGATGGAAGAGTCAGTCAACTTACATTTCATAGATTTCATAGACATTAGGGCTGGAAGGGACCTCGGAAGATCATTGAGTCCAGCCCCCTGCCCAAAGGGCAGGAAGTCAGCTGGGTTCATAGGATCCCAGCAAGATGAGCATCCAGTTTGCTCTTGAAGGTGTTCAATGTGGGCGCTTGAACCACCTCCGGTGGCAGGCTGTTCCAGACCTTGGGGGCTTGGACAGTAAAGAAATTCTTCCTTATGTCCAGCCTGAAACGGGCTTGTAGTAGTTTATGACCATTCGACCTAGTCGTCATCCCTTGGGGCGCTCTGGTGAACAAACGTTCCCCCAGATACTGGTGGTATCTTACGTTGCTTTCTTTTAGTCATTATTTGTAGCAAGCCTTGCTTCTTTGTCAATGAATTTCATGCTTGCGCACTGTGGTAGCCCCATATTGCCAGCTGCCCTAATGTTTGATGTAGTCCTGTAAAATCCCAGCTCCAGGTGTCTGATGCGGGAAGATGTAGGAATCTCAACTTGCAATTTTGCATAAACAATCCTAGCTATTTGCAAGAACAAAAACTTGAAAATGTAATTCGTGAACACCCTGATGGGTCCGAAAACAAAGAAAAAGAGCACTACTTTTATTGCTCTCCATAAAACAGAAGTAAGTACCTTGCAATTTTTTGAAAATTAGTTTCCTGCTGTGTCTGATTTAATCAGTTTTGAAGTCTAGGGCTTAGTAATGGCACAGTCCTCAAGACTTCAGTGCTTTGTGTGTTTAGGATACAGTTGATGATAGCAGAAATGTCCTTCCTCTGCCCCCGATTCAAGGTAGATCTGCTGTCTCTTTGCTGCAGAAAGGGCCCATGTGCTAGGATCACTCCCCCACGTGACACAGGCGAGAGCAAAGATAGTCTAGAGATGCAGGTGGG
Organism: Alligator sinensis; assembly: GCF_000455745.1. NCBI lineage: Eukaryota > Metazoa > Chordata > Crocodylia > Alligatoridae > Alligator > Alligator sinensis. The sequence goes on along the minus strand of NW_005843953.1, from coordinate 10,678 downwards.
AGGGATGTGATTAGAACCAGCCTTCATCTGAGTTCTTCTTTGCATTGTGGCATGCACCAGCTGAAGGTCTTGTCTGCTGTAAGTGCTGCTAGCACCACTTTTTAGCACAGACTTACCTTTGAACATCAAGAAACAAAGCAAGAACACTCAGCTCAGGCAGAAGAATCTCCCTCGTAGAACAGCTGCACACAAACCCACCTGGTACGTCACTTGTCCCAAGCTTTGTCCCCGTGTCTGTATTAACCTGGTGTGTCACTTTCCTCCTTCAAACCTCATCTGTTCCCTGCCCCACCAACTGTGCTAGGTGACTGCAACGTTGACTATGTGGCTTTGCTCCAGCAATTTAAGGTCCATAATGGGCTTTAAACTATCCTAAGAAAACCCAGGGGGGAAAAAATGAGATTATATGCAATTATATCCACTGTACTTTCTCCCTCTCCCTTTTGTGAGCCAGAACAGCCCGTATTCAGCAACTGCCAATGACCTGAAAGTATACAGAGTAGGGCACTTTTAGCAGATGGGCATATCAATAGCAGAGCAAGGAAACTGCCTGTGGAAAATGCCGTCTTAAATCAGTAAGCAGCTTCTAGCCTTCCATCTGTGGAGGTGGTTTGGATGTAGGCCTCCGCCTACTTAGACTTCTATAATGTACTTACTAAGAAGAGCTCCTAGCATGACTCATGTCATCATTGGTATTGTGTTAGGAGCCCAGGGGAACCTGCAGTCGAGGAGTGAGACCCCCTTGTCCAGTCCGTGCGCCAAAGAGCTCACAATCCAGGTGAAAACCCAGTGGATAGAAGAGCAAATGGCTTTCCCCATGTCTGAATGCTTGATCTTTCAATCAGAGTAGCATCAGGACATATAAAGCCAAGGATCTAGGATGTTTGCTCCATGATTTATTCTAGGATAGAAATAATATGCAGCGCTTAGACCTAGAATACTGTATAAATAGACTTGCACGTATCTTTCTAAGGGCGCATTCACACTGCCCCCTGGGAACCCAGCTTGGGTACTGGGGGCGTTAAATGAGGTTAAAACTATTGCAATGCCAGCATACCTTTAATGACAGTAGAACTATAACCTAAATTAACACATTAAATAAAGGGTGGCAGGGGATACAAGTCGGGAAGTGGAAGGGACCTAAGTATACTTTCATAGTTTCATAGTTGGTAAGGTTGGAAGGGACCTGAGCAGATCATCAAGTCCGACCCCCTGCCATGGGCAGGAAAGGATGCTGGGGTCAAATGACCCCGGCTAAGTGATTGTCTAGCCTCCTTTTGAAGACCCCCAGGGTGGGGGCAAGTACCACTTCCCTTGGAAGTTGGTTCCAGTTCCTAGCCGCCCTGACTGTGAAGTAGCACCTCCTGATGTCTAGCCTGAATCTACTGTCAGTCAACTTATGGGTGTTATTCCTTGTTACCCCTGGTAGTGCTCAGGGGAACAGGGACTCTCCCATAGCCTGCTGGTCCCCCTTGGCCAATCTGTAGACCGCCACCAGATCCCTTCTCACTCTTCTCTTGTGGAGGCTGAACAGGTTCAGGTCCCGTAGCCTCTCTTCGTAGGGCCTGCCCTGCTGCCCCTTGATCATGCAGGTGGCCCTCCTCTGGACCCTCTCGATACTGGTCACATCCCTCCTGAAGTACGGTTCCCAGAACTGGATGCAGTTCTCCAACTGCAGCCTGACCAATGCCGCACAGAGGGGGAGGATCACCTCCTTGGACTTGCTCAAGATGCATCTGGATGCATGACAAGGTGCGGTTGGCCTTCCTGACCGCTTCCCCACACTGTTGGCCCATGTTCATTTTGGCATCAATAATGACTCCAAGATCCTTTTCTGCCTCTGCACTGACGAGAAGGGAGTTCCCCAGCCTGTAGGTATGCTGCTGGTTCTTCCTCCCCACGTGCAGTACCTTGCACTTGTCTGTGTTGAAACCCATCCTGTACTCATCCGCCCACCCTATAACCTGTCCAGATCTAGTTGTAGCCTGTCCCTCCCTTCTAGCGTGCCCACTTCTCCCCACATCTTAGTGTCATCTGCGAATTTGAACAAGGTGCTTTTCACCCCCTCGTCCAAGTCGCTGATGAAGAGATTGAATAGTGCAGGTCTGAGGACTGAGCCCTGGGGGACCCCACTGCCCACATCCCTCCAGGTCGAAAAAGACCCGTCCACCACCACTCTCTGCGTGCGGCCCTCCAGCCAATTGGTGACCTATCTGACTGTGTAAGCATCGACGCCACAGTCACCTAATTTTTTAATGAGGATGGGGTGAGAGACAGTGTCAAAGGCCTTCCTAAAGTCCAGAGAGACTATGTCTACCATGACACCTGTGTCCAAGACTTTTGTGACCTATCCATAGAAGGCCACCAGGTTGGTCTGACAGGACCTGTCTCCAATGAACCTGTGTTGATTTGCCCCTAAGCATAATCTCCCCTGCTGGCCCCTTGCAGATGTGCTCCTGGATAATTTTTTCAAACAGCTTCCCTAGGACTGAGGTAAGACTAACAGGCCTATAATTTCTTGGGTCCTTCTTCCTCCCTCTTTTGAAAATGGGGACAACATTGGCCCCTTTCCATTCCTCTGGCACTTGGCCAGAGCACCACGAGTGCTCGTAAAGCTGTGCCAGGGGTCCTACAATGACCTCTGCTAATTCCCTAAGCACTCTGGGGTGGAGATTGTGAGGACCAGTCCCACCAGAAGTTCCCTGACTAGGTTCTTGCTGACCCTGGACCTGGCTGTGACTCCCCTGGGTCCATTGGGGATCCTGGTGGGGGATGTCCCTGTCCCTGCTCAGAAAAATGGAAGCAAAGAATCTGTTAAAGAGTAGCTTTCTCATCTGATGCTACCACCAGATTACCAAAAATGTCCTACAGAGGCCCCACATTACTTGGTACCTTCTTTTTACCCCCTATATATTTAAAAAAGGACTTCTTGTTATCTTTGATCCGGGTTGCTAGTCCCAGTTCCATCTCTGCCTTGGCCTTCCTAACAGCCCCCCTACAGTCTCGAGCAACTGAGCTGTAGTCCTCCTTGGGGATGGCCCCTCCCTTCCAATGGGTGTATGCCTCCTTTTTGGCTTTGAGTCATTCCTGGATACTTTTGGTAAACCATGGGGGCTTTTGAGCGCCCTCGCCCCCTTTGATCCATGTGGGGATAATCTCCCTTTGGGCTTGGAGGATCGTCTCCTTAAGGAATGACCACTCTTCTTTGACTCCCAACTCCTCTTCCCTCTGGGACCTTAGTGCCTCCTTGACTAGTCTTCTTACCTCATTGTAGTTAGCTGTGTCCATTTGAAGTTGGGTAGAAGGCAGAGCAGAGTGGCACCTTAAATTAAGTCAGCTTTCTTTGCCACATGCTATGAGTGAGGTGTCACTCTGCCTTGCCTTATACCAATGTAGTGTGCTTGGGGAATCACTCAGTCCCTTCTGAATTCCTATGGCCCAGGATATGAGTGACCAGGTGCTAAACCCATAAAGCCTACTCTTTTTGCTGGACAAAGAGTTATCCAGCAAAGATTATACCTGTAAAGCCATGTGTTTAAATTCACACTAGAGATTAGTGCAAAAAAAATGCAGCATGGACAAGATCTTTGGGTTTGTCCTGTGCCATGCGGAAGGGGCATATGATTTTGGGTGGAGGGACCAAAAAGTGATCATAATAGAACAAGAAGGAGGAAGAAGAGAGAGAGAGAGAAAAAAAATTCTTGCAATTTTCACAAGAGCAAGGATGAAAACCTTTGTGCTGTGCCAGGCAAAATGTCTTCTGTGCTTTCTGTTGGACATGGGGCTCTTCACTTGTTATCATTTTCTTGGTAGGGCTGTAAGTAATTCTAGTTCAGATGCAGGCAAAGTTAATGATCAAATGGGCCCACGATGGCAGGCCACTGACGCACGCTGTGACACTGGATTAGCCCATACAGACTTTGTCTCAGTTCCACAATCTGCAAACAGGGGGTAATGTCAAATGCTGACCCTTTGTAAGGAGCTTTGAGATCCTTGCTAGAGAAAAGTAAATACTGATATTCTTGTTAAACTATCTGATCCAATTCTAAGCACCAGGCATCACTTCCTTAGTTGAAATCACTTACCTGTTGCCAATAAAAACCAAAACACTGCTGTGAAATTCCTTTTATATGTTTAGTTTCCTCCATTTCATGTGGGAGAGGAAGGGTGATTCAAGAGCAGGGCACCAGCTTGGGCCCCAGGAGACCCAGATGGAATTCCTTGTTCTGCCACATGCTTACTATGCAACCTTGGGCAAATCACTTCAGTGTAGGAAGTGTATGCTCTAGTTTCTGCACTGAAGCCTGTTCGGGTGCATCTCCACTCTTACGCTTTCCTGAGCTAGCTGAAGTCTAGGGATCACCCTGTGCTTTAGTTACATCTTTGGCCACAATGCTGGTATATCTTAAGACAGATGGCTAGATAGAGCCCCTGCATAACAAAACATTATGTTATAACTAGACCCAAGGGGGTTAGCTCCACAGATAACATTTAGTTATTGAAAGGAGACATGTCTGCGTAACAGATGCAATAACGCCATTCTGCTGACGTGGAAGTTGCATGCAGCATGATAATGTTTGGTATTTACATCAGCGCTAAAGGCTGGCTCCATATCTGTGGGTCAGTATGCTGTATTCCGCCCAGCACCATGCACGCTTGTGGCTCACTATAATGAACAATGAGTAATTTCAGTGAAACGTGATGGACCCACCTGCCAATGCTTTCCTTCTACAATGAATTACAAATGCTTTGGACTTGAACAGTGATGTTGGAACTGAGACTCTTAAAATGCTATACAAGTCCTCCTAAATATTTCACACTCCACGGTGGTCAGGATTTTTTTTCCCCCTGAAGTAAGTTATACTTTTCTTTTTCTCTTTTTCTCTTTTTCTCTTTCTCTTTTTCTTCTTTTTTCTTTCTCTTTTTTTTTCCTTTTCCTTTTCCTATTCCTTTTCCCCCTCAAAAAAGCTCAGAATTCACCAAAAATTCAGAGAAATCAAATAATCAGATGTCAGGCAAATTTGTTGTGTGCAATGAAAGCAGATCCTTCCCACAAAGAAGTAGTAGAGTTGCCAAGCCAATTTTCTGCAAACAGTGTTTTGAATAGGAGTAGCTGACCGACCCTACAAATGCAAGTCCCAGGAAGGTAAAGACTATTTCCATTATCTTGAATGGGAACATGTCACAGAGAGTTGATATGTTTTGCCAAAGTTCATGATAGGGCCAGCCCTGGCTCCCACCCCCTGCACTGACAGCATTGATGCCGTGGTCCGAAGTAGTGTGAAGAACATGGGTACCATCTTCTGCATCCTATCACAATTGCAGCTGAAATACTGAGAACAGATACAAGGCTGTACTTTGATGTGAAGAGCTTTACTTTCACAGGAAATACCCTTTAATCAAGCAATGCATGTCATGGCTAAGAATATGTGACCAACCTTATGGAAAGTTTGTTACGGTAATCCTGAGACTGGCTGAAGTAACAAAGGCCTTTTGCTTATAAACGTTCTTAAACCTCAGGTAGCAGTTCATGGCGCGTCTGCTCGTGTGCGTGCTTTAGACGTCAAGGATAAGGCAAACGGAAAAGATCAGAGATGCCCCCAGGTGTTAAAGTTCCCAGATTTCCATGGTTCATAAACAGTGGGAGGAAAAATCCCATGCTTTTGATTCCAGATTTTGGCCACCCTGGATGTAAAATATTGCCTTCTGCTCTTTAACCTAAACCTATTCTTCATCAGCTTATGACCATTGTTCCTCGTCACCCCAGGTGGTGATGGGGAGAAAAGGGCTCTGCCTGTTTGCTGTTGATCTCCCCTGATGAGCTTGTAGGCAGACACCAGGTCCCCCCTCGGCCTCCTCTTTCTGAAGCTAAACAGGTTCAGGTCCCTCGGTCTCTCCTCGTAGGGCCTGTCCTGATGCCCTCTCACCAAGCGGGTGGCCCACCTCTGAACCCTTTCCAGACTGGCCACGTCCCTTTTGAAGTGCGGCGCCCAATACTGGACGCAGTACTCCAACTGCAGCCTGACCAAAGTTGCATAGAGGGGGAGGATCACCTCTCTAGACCACCTTGAGATGCACCTTTGGATGCATGACAAGGTCTGGCTGGCTTTGCTGGCTGCGGTCTGGCATTGTCGGCTCATGTTCATCTTGCAGTCAATTATGACTCCAAGATCCCTTTCCGCCTCTGTGCTTTCGAGAAGGGAACTGCCCAGCCTGTATGTATACTGTGGATTCCTTCTCCCAAGGTGCAGCACCCTGCATTTGTCTATGTTGAACCCCATCCTATTCTTGTCTGCCCACTTTTGTAGCCTGTCTAAATCTAGTTGCAGCCTCTCTCTCCCTTCAAGTGTGTCCACCTTGCCCCACATCTTGGTGTCATCAGCAAACTTGGACAACGTGTTTTCAACCCCCTCATCCAAGTCACCAATGAACATGTTAAACATTGCGGGCCCAAGGACCGAGCCCTGGGGGACCCCACTGCTCACATCTCAGCAGGTTGAGTGCAGTCCGCCATTGGTGAACCCATGTTGATTGCCCCAGACCATGATCTCCCCTGCAGGCCCCCCACAGATGTGTTCCTTGATGATTCTCTCCAAGATCTTCCCGAGCACTGAGGTGAGGCTTACAGGCTTATAGTTACTTGGATCCTCCTTCCTCCCTTTCTTGAAAATTGGGACCACATTAGACAGTTTCCTATCCACCAGCACCTGGCCAGATGACCACAAATGCTCATCCAGCTGGGCCAAGGGCTCCAAGATGACCCCCGCCAGCTCCCTCAGCATCCTTGGGTGGAGGGCATCTAGACCTGCAGATTTAAAAATGTCCAGCCCTTGCAGAAGATCCCTAACTACATCTAGACTAACTGAAGACCTGACAGAGCTATCCCTGAGATTGTCCCTACCTCTGGTAGGAGGGATGTCTCGGTCCTTGTTCAAGAAAACAGAGTCAAGGAAACTGTTAAAAATATCAGTTTTCTCATCTGGCGTTTGTGTCTTGCAGGGGCCCTACATTGCCTGGTGCCCTCTTCTTGCTTGCAATGGACTTGAAAAAAAGGACTTTTTGTTGTCCTTAATCCTGGACACTAGCATGAGTGCCATTTCTGCCTTGGCCTTCCTAATGGCCCTCCTACACTCCCGGGCCGAGGAGGAGTACTCCTCCTTGCTGATAGCCCCTCCCTTCCACTGGTTGTATGCCCCCATTGCCCTTGCAGGGAAAAAGGGGGAAAGGGGCCAAGAGGCTTCCTTGGCTAACCAGAGAAATCCAGAGCAGTATATGGGCTAAAAGCGGGGCATATAAAAAGTAGAAACGGGGAGAGATTACTAAAGAGGAGTATACCTCCTCTGCTTGCACTTGTAGGGAGGCAGTTAGACAGGCCAAAGCTACCATGGAGCTGAGGATGGCGCCAAGTAAAGGATAACAAAAATTTGTTTTTTAGATATATAGAGAGTAAAAGGAAGGCCCAGGATGGAATATGTCCTCTACTAAATGGGCATAAGCAATTGGTGATGGACAGGGGGGTAAAGGCTGAACACCTCAATGAGTTCTTTGAGGAGCAAGAAAGGCTCTCACTGGGATTATAGAGAGGCAGCAGCAGGGTGCCAAACTACCAAGCGTAGACCCTGAGATGGTGTAGAGGCACTTGGAGGAACTGGATGCATTTATGTCGGCAGGCCCCAATGAGCTCCATCTGAGGGTACTGAAGGCACTGGCTGACGTCATTGCACAGCCACTGGTGGGAATATTTGAACACTCATGGCACATGGGCCGGGTCCCAGAGGACTAGAAAAGGGCCAATGTGGTCCCAATTTTCAAGATGGGGAGGAAGGAGAACCCAGGCAACTATAGGCCAGTCAGTCTCACCCCATCCTAGGCAAAGTCTTCGAAAAAATTATCAAGGCTCTCATTTGCAAGTGCCCAGCAGGAAAAATTATGCTGAGGGGAAACCAGCACGGGTTCGTAGCAGGTAGATCATGCCTGACTAATCTAGTCTCTTTTTATGACCAGGTTACAAAACACCTGGATGCAGGAGTAGGGGTTGACGTCGTTTACTTAGACTTCAGGAAGGCCTTCGATACGGTATCCCACCCCATACTGGTGAACAAGTTAAGAGGCTGTGACTTGGATGATTACACAGTCCAGTGGGTGGCAAATTGGCTAGAGGGTCGTACCCAGAGAATCATAGTGGATGGGTCGGTATCAACCTGGAAGGGTGTGGGCAGTGGGGTCCCGCAGGGCTCAGTCCTTGGACCGATACTCTTTAATGTCTTCATCAG
>NW_005843953.1:0-1041 GCF_000455745.1 Alligator sinensis | reverse complement strand
TGGGGTATTTCAAGCTGGAGACTGGCTAATTCTAGAGCTAATCCCAAGCCTTTTGATTTCTGTCCAAACATAGACTTGCCCAGTGTGCAACACGTCTGGATTCAGGGGTTCTTCTTCAGATCCTTATTACAGGGAAATGATCGCATCTCCACGATCAATATTGCAGTCAGCTTTCAGTGTAAGACATAGTTCAGAGAAAATATTTTTGCCCGCAGGACTTCTTCTGTATTTGGTTTAAAAATTGCTGGTTTTCAGATTTTTGGAACTGGGCCCTTGGAGCGTAAGATCTTCTGGGCAAAATTTTATGTTACAATCCCTTGAAGTGCTGCTCACACAACTGCTGAAATGTTATATAAAAATGTGTATCTCCGTTTTGTTACCATCAACTGTCACCCGAAGTCATAAAGGTTCATTGCCCTTGTCCTAGGTGCATGCAAATGGAACCAGGATGAATTGGAAAACAATGGAGAATAAATGGAGAACTCTACCAGAAAGTCTGTAGGTTGTACTCGAAAGAAGTCCAATCGTACACAAATCCAAAACTGGAGCATAATCCAAATGACTGACGATAAAGGCCCAAGTTTTCCAATGCTCCCTAATTCAGATGATCTTGGTTGCCCATGTAGCCACTCCAGGAAATATCCTTTTCACATTAATGGCAGCCTTTCAGCTGTGCTACTTCCATTTTTGGCACTTGCACATAGTTTGGGATGCCATTCCCTGTGCGGTGTGGCTGTCTGAGCCCCAGTAGCTGAGCAGAAAACAGCAGAGCTGGTGAAGTGCATCATCAATGAGGCAAGCTGGAAAAGTCAGAGGTGTCAGGATTTAGTAGAAGAAATGCACGAAGCAAGGTGATTAAATGAGCGTGCTTTCTCCTCGCCCACAATGGACCATCAGGAGGAAGCAACCAGAGAGCTCTGCTCAGCTTTTGAGTTGCTCAGCCAACCCAGTGAAATGCATCTCAGAAGCCAGTAGACCCATCTCTCTTAGCTCATGCTCCAATTTTCAGAGCAGGGTGCCTTTGGCTTCAGCTGTATTTGA
>NW_005843952.1:26465-26733 GCF_000455745.1 Alligator sinensis | reverse complement strand
CCACCCTTTTTAGACTGCGGACTGGCAAACCGCGGACCAAAAGCAGATCCTTTCATAGATTCAATTGCATGGACATTAGGGCTGGGGGGACCTCGTAAGACCACTGGGTCCAGCGGAGGGCGCCTTCCTCAGTCACAGCACAGATCACTCGTGGGTGAAATGCAGCCAGAAGACGTGGCTGCCAGAGCCTGGTGCCAGGGGTCGGGACAGGGTCAGGCTCTTTGGGACCCACTAGCCTTAGGTCCTGGTTCCTGTAGCCAATTTTTAC
>NW_005843952.1:20966-26106 GCF_000455745.1 Alligator sinensis | reverse complement strand
GAGCACTGACCGGTGGTGGGCGGCAGTGGTGGTGGCCGGCGGTGATCAGGGACTGCCCGCAGATGCCTCCAGCAGTGTCGGTGGCGATGGAGGGGGTGGGGGTGGCAAGCAGCAACAGCCTGCACGCACCGCCAGCAGCATCAGGGCTGCTTTTCGCAGGGTTTGCACTGCCAATCTCAGAGTCCCATAGCTTGCCGCCTCTCTTCATAAGGCCTGTTCGCCTGCCCTCTGATCATGCACGTGGCTCTCTTCTTTCCAAGTTTCTCCATGTCCTTCCTAAAGTGCGGACCCCAGAACTGGATGCAGTACTCCAGCTGCGGCCTCACCAAGGCCAAGTACAGGGGGAGGATGACTTCTTGGGTCTTGCTTGAGACGCACCGGTAGATGGAAGCCAGAGTTTTATTTGCTTTGCCGGCTGTGGTATCGCATTGGTGGCTCATGTTCATCTTGTGGTCAGTCATGATCCCCAAGTCTCTTTCGGTCATGGTGCTAGTGCGTGTAGCATTGCTGAGCCTATAAGTGTGATGCGGGTTTTTATTCCCGAGGTGGAACACCTCGCATATGTCCATTTTGAATGCCATCAGGTTTTCCTCTGCCCACCTTGCAAGACTGTCAAGATCAGCCTGGATCACCAGCCTATCCTTGAGTGCAGACACGCTTCCCAACGTTTGGTGTTGTCAGCGAACTTGGCCAGTGCGCTTTTGACACCAGTGTCCAGATCGTCTATGAAGACATTAAAAAGTACAGGTCCAAGAACGGCACCTTGGGGGACGCCAACCTGAGCAGACCTGGTCTTGTTAGTCTCTGCTCATAGGGAAGGCCCTCCGTACCGTTGTCTCTGGACCTGCTCCAGTTCCCCTAAATCCTGCTGGACATGCGGGCACCAGACCTGGGCACAGGATTCGAGGTGTGGGCACACCATGGGTTCATAAAGGGGCATCGTGATGCTTTCGATCTTGTTCACAATTCCCTTCCTCATCAGCACTCACATTTTCCATTGCTTTCTTTGTGGTGGCTGGGCATGGAGCTGATGCTCTTATTGAACTCTCCACAATCACTCCCAGGTCTCTCTGCTGTGTGGTAACAGTTCACGTGGAGCCCGTCGTGGTGTCAGTCCCATTTATACAATTCACTTTCAAATGTGTTCCTGGCCCATTCCACTCAGATCAGGATCCCGTGGCCAATAAAGTAGGGAAACTGCGTCGTGGGCGACCAGTGCAAAACCCCACACTTGGGAGGGAATAATTGCACTCACCAATCCCGCCTGAGGAACGCATAGCCAGGTCGTAGCCCTGCAGAGATGACGTGGGGGGAACCAGGGGCCGTGGGCTGGATCTGAGCCAGCCGTGTGCTTTGGTGGTAAAAGAAATCAGCATCCTCCTGAGCAGCATGAGGAGGAGCGCCCCTTGCAAACCAAAGGCAGGGATCCCCCAGCACTGGGGAGACCTCCCCTGGAGTCCTGTGTCCAGTTCGGGACCCCGCACTTCCAGAAGGAGGTGGGCAGGTGGACAGAGGCCAGCAAAGAGGGACCCAAAGGATGAGGGGCCTGGGAGGCAGGGGTTGGGGGGGAGAGGCTGGGAGAGCTCAGGGGGGTGGGTCTGGAGAAGAGAAGACTGAGCGGGGTTTGACCCCAGTCTTGGGGCAACGACAGAGAAGATGGAGACGGGCATTTCTCTGTGGCTGTCAGGGCAAGGAGCAATGGGCTCCACCTGCAGCAGGGGAAACTGAGGCTGGAGAGGAGGAGGAATGGGCTGGTAGTGCCCTCCTGCAGCTGCAGGTGGGGGTAAATGAGCTGAGGAGATGCCAGGTAGAAACCATGCCCCACTACAGGGGAAGACTGGCCCTGATCCCCCTCTCTGCCCCAGCTCACCACCTCCAGCAGTCCGGGAAGGGTGTGCACACACGCCCACCTCATGATGCCGTACAGTGTGCACCCCACCCCCTATGCAGGAGGGTGGGCATATAAACACACACACACCCTGTGCAGAAAGGGATGCATGTGTGCATGCATACAACCCCCATGCAGGAAGGCACACATGTGCACATACCTGTGCAGCAGGATGGGCACACCCCCCCATGCAGGAGGGCAAGCACACACACATGCACACCCCATGCAGGAGGTTGGACAGGTGCACACCCGCCCCCTCCCCCACATGTTGCCCCTGGGTGGGTGCAACTGGACAGTGGGGCCGAGGGAGGGGAAGGGGAGCTGAGGGAGGGGGCGGGGGTTGGGCATCAGGCCGCCACCTCTGCCTGCTCCTGCTGCTCCCAGTGCAAGCCCCACTGCGCCGGCACCACCCCCTGCTGCTGGGGAAACTGAGTCTGGAGAGGAGGAGGAGGGCTCTGTGCTCATGTGGAGGGGTGTGCAAGGGGCAGGGGAGTCAAGGACTGGGGCACAGAAGGTGTGTGCTCTGGATGTGTAAGGGGCAGGGTAGTCCAGGCCTGGAGAAGAGAAGGTGTGTGCCCTGCACGTGCAAGGGCCGAGGGAGTCCGGGCCCAGGGAGAGGTGTGTGCTTGGGTGAGGGGAAGCTGGCGCGTGGATGTGGACCAGACACACTGGAGGCGCAAGCAGGAGGCCCTGTGGTGGGAGGGGTCCACGCCCTGCCCCCGGGCTCTGGCAGGCCGGTGTGAGGTATGCAGCTCCCCTGCTCCCACAGGAGCCCCCAGACCCTGGGGAAGCCCAGCCCTGCAGCCGGCCCCAGCCCAGACCCAGCGCCCCTTGGCACCAGCAGCTTTGGGCCCTGGTGCTGCTGCCCGGTGCCACGGCCCCCTTGACATGTGGGTGCTGCCCGGACACGGTGCCTGTCCTCGGCCCGGGACGGGGCTATGGTCCAGGCTACATCCAAGGCTACATCCATGTGGGAACAGGAGCGGCTCCTGGGGCTGGATCCGTGGGGCAGGAGCAGGGGCCGTGTCCTGGCCTGCGGGGCTGGATCCCCTTGTTAGCACTTGCTAGGGCTCTGAGCTCCCAGCTGCACCCACCCCAGGCTCCACCTGCGTGAGGCCAGGCTCAAGCAGGGTCCCGAGTGTGGGGGGAAAGCACGTGTGTGACTTGGTGGGAGCAGACGTGGGGAAGCAGGTCCCTGCTCCCTGTGCGCGCTGCTTTGCTGCAGCTGAGGCCGGGCGCCTGGGGACCATCCTTTCTGTGCTGGGGGGTGCTGAGGCTCAGGCAGGGCCGTCCCGGGACTGGCTCTGAGGCTTACCACCTTCCCCTTCCTCCGCCCGTGGTTTCAAGTCATCACTGCTAAAATCCTGCACAGCTTCTAGTTGGTTTTTACCTAGCCAGGCATGCAAACACCTCCCAGCCTGGGAAAAGAAAAGAAAAGAAAAGAAAAAAGAGAAACACTTGGCTGCCGGGGATAAACCGAGCAACTCCTCACCTGAAGGATCTCTCACAAGGAGGATCTGGAGGGACACACTGCACTTCAATATGGATCCAGGAAGAGGCGATTGCCATTTACACCAGCCCAACCTAGCTACAAAGGACAAACCAGAGTACGACGCAGCTTCATCCTGGAAAACCGATCCACTTTTTATCTGCAGATCCAGAGTCTTTCCCTGCACCCGTCAGCCTGGTACATGAAGGGTACGCGTCCTCGCAGCCCACCCCCAGGCTCCCCGTACACAGTTGCGGGTCTCCTCGACTCCATCTGCCTCGACACATTTCTTCTGGGAGGAACCTGACAGGCTTCAGTGTCCAGAAGGAGGTGGGGGAGGAAAACCGATCCACTTTTTATCTGCAGATCCAGAGTCTTTCCCTGCACCCGTCAGCCTGGTACATGAAGGGTACGCGTCCTCGCAGCCCACCCCCAGGCTCCCCGTACACAGTTGCGGGTCTCCTCGACTCCATCTGCCTCGACACATTTCTTCTGGGAGGAACCTGACAGGCTTCAGTGTCCAGAAGGAGGTGGGGGAGAAAACACCAGGTTTAGAGAAATCCACTTGCTAAGAGAGGGGCAGGGACATTTGGACATCCACGGAAAGGGGCTGCGGGAAAGGGCAGTGCTGTCCTGCAAACCACTCAGGAACTACGAGCCATCAGGTGAACAGGAATAAGTACGTGGCGAAGTACAGGCGTCGTTCCCCCGATGCACATCCAGGAAAGCCGGCAGGGACCTGCTCTCCAGCCCAGCCCAGCCCAGCCCAGCCCAGGGGAGCACTGGATGCAGCGACCCCTCAGTGCAGCTGGGTTTTATGGTGCGATCATGTGCTGGCTGTTAAGTCCAGGCAGGCAGGGCTACAAGAAGGGGCCTTAGCACCTGAACCCCCACAGTCTCTTCCCTTCATGTGACTGAGGAGGGGCTGGAGGAGCGCCCCCCTCCGAGCACAGGACGCTCAGTCTCCATCCCAGCCTCCATCTCCCAGCCCCGTCACACCAGGGCACGCGGGAACTGCTACAGACTCACATCCAAGCCCCAGAAGAGTCGCCTGCAGCTCCCACCTCTCACCAACATCTCAGCGGCTCTGGCAGAATAAAATGAATTGCAAATAAAAAGGCAAGCTCCAGGCAGCCAAGACAGGAACTGCGTCCCTTAGCACTGTGCCAAGGAAAACTCATCTCCGTGGTACTAGTCAGTCCTGCTCCTCCCAGCAGCTCCCAAGAACCCCCCAAAAGCCCCGAGATTGAAACCAACCTGCTCTTACTGCCCCCACCAACACCCACCCCGGGCACAAGGCTCTGCCCAGGGCAGGACCTGACCTGAGACTAAAGCAAAAGAGAGGAAGAAAAGCAAAGCCCTGAATGAGAGGAGCCAGACCCCTCTAGCGGGACCCACAGCCCGAGGCTGCCCCATCGCTTCCAGCCCAGCCCCAGGGACTTTTATGCTTTCATTTCTTTCCTAAACATGACTTCAGTCCACTTCAGTACAAGCCAAGGGCTGAAGACTAGGTGTGCTGGCCTGACATGGGGTGGGCGGGAGGTGCTCAGAGCGATGACATTGGGCTGGGCAGGCATGGAGAGGGGTTGCCGCAGAGCAGGCAGGGAGGATGCGGATGTTGCTTTAGGGTTACCATATTTCCAGGTCCAAAAAACAGGACACCTGTCACATGGCGGAGGGGGGATGGGGGGATATGACAGTGGGGGGCAGTGACATGCCAGTGCCCTGTCCCTGCCCATGCTGCTGCCCTTCAGTGCCCAGCC
>NW_005843952.1:17792-20868 GCF_000455745.1 Alligator sinensis | reverse complement strand
CCCGGGGCCCCCCCCCCGCAGGCCGTGATGCTGCCCCCTCGCTCCAGACATAAAGTAACTGGGAATTCCTGGTTGTGGTTTCAACTTGCTCTTCATTATTTCTTTTATACCGCTACAGAAGACTGGATCGGCTGCTATCCCATTACCCAAACATGGGATCCTTTGGAGACAGAGGAAGGTAAATCAGATAGAGATGCCAATTCTCACTGTCATATGCTCTTTTTGCCCTGTCTAATTTGAGAGATTCAGGTGTGAATTGAGGAAAGCAGTGCTCAGCACATCTTCACAATGCGTGGTAAGGAAATGAGTCGTGCGTGTGACCAAACACCCCTGCCGCTGTCGACAGCAGCACGTGAAGTTCAGTGTGATTAATGCCATCTCCGTGTAACGCCTCTGTGTTCATGGCGAGGGGAGGGGAAGGGCAGGCAGTGGCACTGGAAAGGAGACGGCCCAGCCAGGTCTCTGCGCATAGCGGTGCAGTGAGCGCTGGAGCAGGGCCAGAAAAGGCAATATACTCCACGCAGGATTTGGAGAGAGCTCGTGCAGAAAGACAGAGCCCTGAGGCCCGCAGACACGCAATGAAGCCTTACTTCACTTCCGTTCCCCTTTACTCTAGGGAAGGAGAAGATGCTGTTGCTGCTAACTTTTCCCTGGTTGAGCACTGAGGAAAAGGGCCGAGGGCTCAACCCAACAAGAACAGGTTTTCTGTTGGCTTTTTTGGTAATTGAACCGACCCCGAAATTCTGCTTCCAGTTTCATTGGTTGCCGTCCATTGACTCTGGGAGATTCACATAACCAAACCCTGATTATTAAAGCATTTTGTCTTGGATGATAACCTTGAAGGGTCTTGTTCAGGGTCTTCTTCTCCCTTAACTCCTTAGTATTCCTATCGATGTACTATTTCTGTTACAAGCTTCCTGCTTTAATCTGTTTTAAGAATTTATTTCTATGTGTTTAATTGGGTGTCCAGACTGGAATAAACTCCCTGCAGTGGTGGTTCATAGCTTCATAGATGCAGGGCGGGAAGGGCCCCAAGCAGACCATCGAGTCCGACCCCCTGCCCTGGGTAGGAATGAATACTGGGCTCAGATGAGCCCTGGTACATTGAAGCTCATATGACCCAGCTAGGTAGTTATCCAGGCTCCTTGGAAAGACCCCCGAGGTAGGAGCCAGCACCGCTCCCCTTGGCAGCTGGTTCCAGATCCTGGCCGCCCTGACTGTGACCCTGAAGGGTGCAGTCACCTCCCCTGGAAATCTTCAGGAGCAGACGGGACAGTCACCTCGCCGCGGTGGCTTGACCCCCTGTGTCTTGTCCTGCCTGGTGCAGGGGCTGGACCCGAGGATCAACAAGGTCCTTCCAGCCCTGACAGTCCATGAATTGATGAACAGTTTGCTCCTCACATAACAACCTTTTCACGCTGGACTTCAGGCTCTGTGGGCTTCTTTTGGATTTCAATTTCCATTTTCTAAACAAGTTGATGCAAACGGTCTCCTACAACTTGCTATTTAATATCATAACACTTTTCTTCTTGCCTTCCTGCTTCCTTTTTTTGTTAAGAGGTATGGCTCTGTGCCAGTGTGCTTATGGTCCATGTCTCCATGATGGCATGCTTTTGAATTTAAAGTAAGGATATACATTTATTTAATTTTAACATTAGGATCTTCCCCATTTTTCTTTACACACCGCTCTGGCAGACTCAATTCATCGAGTCTGCTCCAGCGTGCTGCACTTCCAGCGTGGCAGAACAGGCTCCCTGCACTGAAAGAATATAAATGTTTTTGCATTTTGCTTTTAGTAATACATGCATTCAGCAGAGCTCTGCCCAGTGTGGTGGGCAAGTTTGTTATTACCCTGAAATAAAATAGTTTTCTGATAGTATACTGTTAGGTTAGCAATAATTTAGATTATTGAGAAGTATTAGATATGCAGCTGAATATAAGGCATGACCTGTGGCCTAGCAATGCTGCTGACTACAAGACAGAATAATAGCTAAGCCAGCCATTTACTTATGTTAAGTAATCATTTTAACTGTGTTAACCATTTTCTGAGTAAAATGCAGCAAGTGAATCTGTGTCTGTGTGCTGTAAACCAGATACAGCAAAGAACAAGATAAGACAAAGAAGCCATTGTTCTAAGTACAGTGATTGTGTCCTGTAGAAATATCTACTACTGTGCAAGTTTTTGCTAACATATCATAATGTTACTGTTACTTAACTTTAAGCTTTTAGAAAGTGCTAGTTCAGCTTAACAGAAATATGCTGTTATGAGGATTTGTGAAGCACCGCCCAAGTATTGCTTTTGTTAACCCTGTAGTCTTGCCTGATTGTAAAAAGTATAAAAGAACGCCCCACCCTTTAGGGAGGGCCATTTTACCTCTTTGCTGGCTTATAGTCATTGCTCGAGCAAATAAACTGCAGTAAAGCCTTTACCCGTGTGTCCTGGTTCCTATGCACCTAAACAACCAACTCCAGGGAGTTTTCTCCCACAGCACCAGCCAGGCTCTGTTTCTGGCAGCACACACTGTTGTTGCCACATGGACCGTGCCACTTTTGTTTCTTTTCTTTTTTGACACCAGGATCTCCCAGTATCAAACTTTGGCACCACGCTGTAAACGTGCAGCATGGCAAATGAGTGCATGTGCACCACATGTGGTCTGTGGGGCCTAAAATGGGTTTGAAGTGCCTCAAACTGCATGAAAGGGGGAGCAATGCAGTTTGAGGCACTGCATTGCTCCCCCTTTCCGCAGTTTGTGCACGCTCGTTGGGACACACTTTATATGTACAAAGAAACAGCACAACGCATTTTGAATTCATTTCTCTTTTTGTCTCTCTGATTTAATTTGCTTTTATTTCAAAAAGTGTAGATGTGCTTAGCACCTAATCATCTTGGCTCCTTACACCAGTAGAAGTAATAATTTCCAATTAACTAGGTTTTGAACTCCTCAACAGGGCATCTCAGGAGGAGGGACAAGGATGGAGATGCATCACTCTGCCATCCTGCCTCAAGCACTGCCGCACACGGGAGCCGAGGCCCGAAGCAGGCAGCCAGACAGGGCAGCAGATGTTTGCCACAGCA
>NW_005843952.1:15596-17681 GCF_000455745.1 Alligator sinensis | reverse complement strand
CAGGCAGGCCAGGAGCGGGTAAGACCATCCAACCCTCGGTCTCCCCCACGTACAACCCACCCTCCCTTCTATGCGCCAGGGGCAAAAATTAGTAGTTGTACCCCTGTCTGGAGGCCAAGGGCCCACTCCGGGACCTCCTCCATTTCAAAATCCTAGATGTCTGCCTTTTCAAGAACCCTTTCCAAACTAACCATGTCCATTTGTAGCCTAGCTGGTAAGGAAACCAATTACTCTTTAAACATCACAACTAAATGGCAAATTGAGCTAGTACTGGGGGGGGGGCTGTCTTTACCTATCCAGACTGGAAGTTGTTCAAGACTTTGAGAAGCCGTCAGAATTTGGCCGTCCCCCACAACAGTTGTGTTTCCGTCAGTGATCAGAAACCAATTGTATTTGGAGACATCCTGAGGCAGAGGGTTGAGGCCCCATATTGAATGCAAAGTGCTGAGTTTGATGATTGCTGAGGAGGCAGTTGCAAAGGAAGCTTTCGTTATTTGCAGAGACTTTTGTCATTCATTTCCATAGCTACAAAAATGGGGTGCTTCTTTGCATCACAACTCATTGCCATTTGTTGCACACCAACACCATAGATTAAAAGTAACACCTCTTTGGTGCCTGCTGCCCAGAGGACTGCTGCTAGAGATGACTACCAGCTGTGCTCTGGAGACGTTCCCTGGGGCACCCCGACTGCGAATCCTTGATCTAGAATGTGTACACTTTGACACGTGCTCTCACAGGGTAAGCTATGGGCAATTTTGTGGACATAGCGTAAAACTTGTATGCTGTTAAAATGCTCCTCCCCGTTATCAGATAGAACAGCTCCTGAAGTATGAAACATATTCTGGATCGGTTTGATATTCCACAGCTAAAATATAAGCACATGCACAAGGTGGAGAGAACTCAGATCAGTCACGCATGACACAATGCACCTCAGTCTTAAGGTGCCAGCAGACATGACATTTGAAATGTCTCCAGACACAGCTAGCTTGGGGCTGTTTCAAAAAGGGAACAACTGCAGGACATTGCACGGCCCCTGCAGTGGCCCCTGGCTGGAGCACTTGGAAATCTCCACGAGGCTGCAGCAATCGGTGGCTTTGCTCCCCCTTTCCACCACCCCCCACAGGGCAGAGGAACGGAGGATGCTGCCAGTGCTGTTCCTCTCCCGTTCCCCCCTCCCCCAAGCCCTCTCCCTTACTGACATGGGCTCGAGAGTGGGAGTGCGGGGAGGGCAGTGGTGGGGGTGTGCGGGTGTGGTAGGAGGTCACTCGGGGAGGGGGCATGGGGGTGCAGTGGTGAAGGAAACAAGGAGTCTAGTGCAGGGGCTTGCAGAGTTGGGTGGATTTTGGCTCTCCAACCCCCAGTCCCCTGTCCTCTCCATATGATGCTGGAGCAGAGAGGTAGACCGGGGTGTCAGAGGGATTGGGATAGAGAACCTGGCTCAGGTGGTGATACAGCATCTGGGCTCTGGCTCCGTTCTGAATTGTGTTACTGACTCCTTTAGTGAACGTGTGCACTCCCCTTCTCTGCCTTTCAGTCTGCTGAACAGAAAAACCAGTTCCTGTGATATTTGTGTCTCACTAAGGTGGTTTAAGGAGAGCAGCTGGTGCTTAGAGCACTTTAGCTGAGGCTGGCTTGTGTCTGAGGTTGGTGTTTGTACAGGGGAAGGTCCATGGTGGATATCTGATAGTATGGAGGTGGGAGTGTGTCTCAGCCTCACGTTAAGCAAGGAAACAAGAGCAGTGTAATGTGCTGTATCTGTCATGTGTTTTGTGGCATAGAGTGGGAGATACAAGCCAATGTTGTGTAGAGCTGATACAGAGCGCATGCAGTCTGAAGGTGTTTTCTTGATTAATAGTGGGAAGGTGGCCCATGAAGAGAGAGGAAACTGGAAGATCTGGTAGTTTGGGTAGGTGGAACTCATGTGACCAGTGGGTGGCTGGTACATACTAGTACATCAAGTGTGAGACATTATTATGAGAGCAAGTGCCTGGGATTGCAAATGCTGAAGATGTAGCATGAGCAGCTGTGAGGCTTGTTGGACTATTGAAAGAAGGTGTGACTGCTCGAAGCCCTCTAGATTAGGTC
>NW_005843952.1:8477-14919 GCF_000455745.1 Alligator sinensis | reverse complement strand
GCCTCGTTGCTTCTGCGGCCGTATCGCCTGTTCTCCCAGGTTCCTGGACTCGTGACCTCCTCCCCTTGTTTTCAACTGGGTCCTTTCCTTTCTGAGGCTGCTCCGGGTGAGGAAATCCGGTACAGTGGCATCTTGAAAGATTGCTTGTGGCCCTTGGTGCTCCGGCCCAATGAGCTGAATTATGAGGCAGCCATTATGCTATTAACTGGCCTTGAGCAAATACTGGTTTTAGCATTAAAACATAACTTAGGAATATGCACTACCTGACCAAGGTTTATGACTCAACTCTTGGTCTTGGTGCAGCTTAGACTAACCTGCAAAAACTAAAATTCAGCCTTGGGCTTTTTTGCTATCTCTACCTAGCCTGGAAGACCATGCCACAAAATTAGCATTTTTCTTGATAGTCTAAATTTCCCCTTAAATAATATTCTTAAACCTAGGCCTCCTCTACACATTAGTATTACACAATTAACTGGTTTATTAGGCAATTATCTGGGGGCCAGGTCCCCCTGCAAAGTAGTTATCACAGAATAGAAAGCTCCAACCAGCTATGAAGTTAGACCTTGAACTTATATAAAGTACAAACTTGAGGACAACTTTCCAGCTGGTTGCTATCATGCTTTTATTGGCATGTGTAGCAGGTCTCCCCTGCTGCTGAGAGCCCTGTCACCTGATGGGGCTCCCAGCTGGAGGAGTACACCATGGCCAGTGAAAAACTCCTGAGCACTAGGGATCATGGCAACAGGGGGGTTCATGCACCCCTAAGCTCTAGGGATCATTTCAGCCATGATCCCTAGGCTCTGGGGGTTTCATGCACCCCTGAGCCCTAGGCATGATGGCAGCCATGATCCTTAGGCCTCGGGGATGAGGAAAACCCCTGGGGCCAGAAGATTGCTGCAGGGCCGATGGCCCTGCCTTGCAGGTGCAGTAAACCCCTGGGGTCCAAGGACTGCAGTGGTCTTCTGGCCCTGTGGGTTTCCTGCACTCCCGAGGTGGTGGATCACCTCTGCGGGGCTCCTCCAGCCAAGGCGCTTTCCCACACCCCTGGGATGGGGAAATCGCCCCTGCAGCAGTCCTCTGGCCACAGGTGGTTTGATGCACCCCTCTGGCTGGAAGCCCCTCAATTGGGGTGCGTGGGGCTCCCAGCTGGGGGAGCCTGCTTCTTGCCAGTGCAGGGGAAGCCTGGGATTGGGCTCCCTGCACACCAGCAAAACAGTGCAATGCGAGCTAATGTGTGATTGCATGAATCACGCATTAGATCCCATCACGCCTTGACTGCATGCGTCAAGGGGGCCCAAGATACGCATGTACCATGAACTGTTTATCTACAGCCGTTACGAACAAGGAGGCCTCTTGGGGACTGTGAACGGGCATTATCCCAAGGGTATAGATTTGCATTGACTTGTGTGAACTGCCTACATATTGCCAAGGAAACAAGTCTTTTTGTTTATAAAGGTCTGTTAGCGCTGGTGGGAGGTCAGTTGGATGATGATGATTAGAGAAAGGGACTGAGCACCGCTGGGACAGCGCCCCAGGACCTCGGTGCACGTGGAAATACAGCGATGAAGAAACTCAGACATTGTGTTGAAGTCTCTCTGCCTCTTACTGCCAGCAGTCTCTGATAATATTCCTTTTTATAACTAGACTATCTAAAAACACAAAAGGGGGAAAACATCCAACAGTTGTTGTCAATGTACATATTTGCATCTTTTATCGATCTCGAACTTTCCACCCCGGCTATCGTTGCACACAAGTCACTGAATGACTCCCAGGGACCATTTCCCAGTATTAATATGTATTTGTCTCTCGAGTAATAATGATGGCTTGTTCCCGTTAACTTGCCTGGGCTTGGATCAGGTTCCAGCCAGTGCAAGGGCAAGTCTAAAAGTGACAAGAAATATTGTACCAAGATGTAAAACTGGAAGTGGGACAATGGGAGACAAAATACATTGCTACCTCTGGGATATGCCTGGACTCATGGGATTAACACCCTTCCTTCACAAGATGAGTTTGATTCCCCTTGGTCAAGCCTTAGTTTCTATCTCCTCTACTGACGTGCACTTCTGATAAGAGACCTCCCCGCTCCAGCGCTGGGTGGACGTGGGGCTTGGCACCGGTTCAGAAGAGGCCACTGAGGACTCGTGCTGGTTCCTCTGTCCTGGACGTGTTTCTCCCCGCTAGCGTGTCCCAGCGCTGGTCTGGTTGGGAGAGGAAAGATCTGCTTGTCTCTGGGGTGCAGTTAGCTACGGAGATGAGGGAGGGAGGATGTCAAGGTAATACTGTCCAGAAGGAGAGCCGATTCTAACGAGTTGTTCATCATTGGCGCCATCTCTAGACCGGCCATCAAAATAACGACACTTCAGTAATTTGTGCTCTCCGATCATCTGTGTTATCAAACGGCCAAACTGAATTAGAGTTTCAGAGTGGGGACTCTCCTTGTTTTCTGATTCATGTCAAGCTTTTGGTCTTTTGTTTCACAGGCTGCGGGGGACTGCAGAGCAAGAAGCCTGGAGAAAGACATCTTTCTTGTGGTCAGGGATTTGACCCGTGCTGGCGGGTTTTTTAAATCCTATCGGGCCTTCCAGTCACCAGACCAAGTCTTGGACCTTCTCCTCAGCAGGTAAGAGCCAAGAGCTGTGGAGGAAGCTGTAATAGCCTTGAGAGGTGGGGCATTGCAAGCAATGATCTCAGATAGTTTTGAAGAAGGCGTAATTAAGAAGCCAAATGATATGCATGTTTTTCTAACAAGCCTGAAAAATTCAGTGTTTCAGTTGAAACTGGGTTGAAAATGCCTCCCCCATCCGAGCACTTTCTCAAAGAAGGAGACCGAGAAGTAAACTGGATGGTTTGGTTCTTTAGCGGAAAGGTAGGACAGCTGGAGGCAAGCAGTCCTCCGAACAGCTGGACACACCGCTGGAAAAACCAGGCGGTAACCAATGCAGGCGGTCACTGTCCCTCCGCATAACTCTTTGCCCCATGAATCGGGCTCTGCTGGATCAGGAGAGGGATTTCACAGGGCTAAAGGCACAAAGCTTCGCTGTCCCTTCCTCCCCCTGCGCCACAATGCTCCCCCAGCTCTGCTCTCGTGGAGGGACAGCAGACGGACAGCTTTGGTTTTCAGGGAAAACCCAGGTTGAGCCGGACGAGATGTACCAGGTGCTCTTGTCTCTGGGCGCTGTTTTTGGGGAGCGCTGATGTACACGGGCACCAAACCCCACACCTCAAACACAAAGCACTTTGACTTCCAAGGACTCCAAGTTTCGGTGGAGCTAGCCATGGAGTAGTAGTATTGATCTCGAGGCTGGGACTAGTAGAGACGTGCTCTTTCTTCTGCCTTGAGGTCTGGACTGTCCTGCCCCAAAGCCTGCTCCACGGCATGAGCACCTCTGCTGTGAAGTCACTTGTAGGATCCAGTGATTATTTGCTGTTCCCTGCTCCCCCTGCCCTCCAGGTCCTGAGTAAGCCACCAGGAGGATAGAGAAATAGAGACATTTTGATGTTTCATTGTCTGGGCAAGGTTCTGACGTAGACCGTCTTACCCTTCTGACATAGACCGTTTTTTAAACAAATGTTGAAAATATCCATTTTGATATTTAGGCATGGAAACCTGGAGACCTCAAAAGGAGCAGGAGATGCCAGCCAGGCTTTGTCAGAGGCCAGACCAGTACTTGGGAAGTAAGTGTGGCTTTCTGCTGTACAGCAAAACCTCAGTCAGGATTCAGAGGATGTGGTAAACTTAATCAGCTATATCTATCTATCTATCTATCTATATTTTATATATATATATATATATATATAGAGAGAGAGAGAGAGAGAGAGATATAGAGATATATACACACAGCCAGCCTTATTTGTATAAAGAAAGAATTAACTGTATGATGCCTACATGAATTGCCAGAGACTGGGATGCTGCCCCAAAACTGAACAGATGTAGTCTTTTATTTGTGGGTCAATCATTTCTGGGAGAACAAACAAAGCATGCTTGTTGCCCTTGCTGCTTTTCACCACAAATCTGCATGTTCCTGCTTGTTATGGATTTCATTTTCTATTCTGGAAGTGCCGACAGTCTCTAGGGGAGACGCAGCCCTGATTGTGCACGTACAGGTGCCTCTCCCCAAAGTCGCACGTACTGGAATTTTTTAATCGTTGTTTAATTAGTCATTGATTAACCATTCATCATTGTGGATTTTTAAATCGTGTTTACATGTGGATGGCTTTGCACATAGTGCTCAAAATGGTGAAACTAAACCTTTCTTAAATGGAAAAAGAAGATGCCTTCTTTCTGCCTCTGGGTCCATACGGACCATTACTTTATTTTTAAGAGGCAGGAGTCTAATGAACCTTCCCTCAGCACATCTATACATTGACATCTGCATGCGCTGAGGTTTGGTATGCATTGGCAGTATAAAGGACTTGAAGGATTATATTTGATCCCCCCTTGTTGATCCCACTGATTCCCTTTAGCTCTCGGCAGTGCATCACTGTGCGTTTCTCCACAGCTTCCGGCAGTAAGCATTTCCTAAATTGCTGTAACTCCCATGATCTTGCTTGTCAATGATGGGATTTAAGCAAGGGATCACGTAGCTTAAATTCTTTCATTTGTTTTGGTGAGAAACAAGTCCCACGTCCTTTTTCTGTCACGTGCCATCTCCAGTCAGTACCCTGTAACTAGTCAATCCAAGACGAGAGTCTAACTTCCAAGCCTTCGCAAGGCATTTTTCCCTCCCAGGAACAACCTTTCTACAAAGTGTCATGACTAGGGTTTTTACTTTTTCATAAGTTTCGCGTTGTCCATTCCTAAGACATTGTGGCAGGGGGAGTTACAGAGAATGCCACAGGTTTTCAAACCACGTTACAAAATTATTATGAATAATTATGATTCTACATTATCAAATGGCTGACGTACCAGTCCCACCATCGCAAACTCCTTTCTGAACTGGGTAGCTGTGGGGTTGCGCAGTGCGAGTATGGCGTGTTCTGGGAAGCAGCAGCTGGTGAGTCTGGACCCGAGATGGTCCAAGCTCGAGCTGATCTGTAAGTTTGATCTTCACAAAGTGCTGAATAACCCGCTTCTCTTTGGGTTTACGTGGGAAGGGATGTACATTACTGGGTACAGGAATGGCCTTGGAAATCAGGACCTCCTGAGTCTATTGCCCACTCTGGAACGGATGTGTTTTAATCCCCTACATACAGTGCTTAAGGCTTCATCAGAGACTCTGGCAACTGCTAAATATACAAACGTGTCAAACAATATCCGCACAAAACCGCTGTGCATGAGCTGTCGGTGTGCCATTGTCATCCAAACGGTAAATCCTTGTGAGCAGAGAACGCTGCCCCGGGGTGTTGCCTGCAAGTCCCCTGGGACCTCTGATACAAAAAGACACGTGCGCTGTTAGAAGACAGTATGGAAATTGTAATTCTTACACTCCTATGTACCATGTCTGTACAGGAGAATGGGAATTATTCCTGCCTGTCTGCGGGAGAGCAAGGGGAGAGACTGGCAGACCTCAAACGTGTCGCAACAGCTTAGCTGAAGTTTACCCGCTCAAACAGGCATTTCTTGTGTGTGTGACACTAGGAGAGAAACACTGCAAAACGTGGCCCAAATGTAGCAAGAAAAAAAGAAAGCAAGAAAAGTAGAAAGCGAGAAAAGCCAGGTGATTTGTGTTGTGTAAAGGTTGGGTTTGGGGCAGGATGTTCGTGTTTTGCTTGTGTCTCCTCTACTTGTTTGCCATAATACTGGACCAAATTGGAGGATGCTGATATAGCTAAAAATAGTTATAATTGTCCTATATTTTGCATCTTGAGGATTCAATTCAGTATTCATTCACTAGTTTGGATCAGTAATTAGGAGTGGTAAAACGGGTGTCAGTGAGATCAGATCACGATTAGGTAAAACGGCGCCCAGATCACAATTCCTTGCTGGCTCACAGCAGAAGGGATATATTCATCTACTTGATACAGGTTTGAATGACAAATATCACTGTGATAAAGCCTGACTATGACTGGATTTTGTCACTGTATTTGTTTTCAGTCCGCTAGCCCTGCTCTTCACCATCTAGCTGCAGTACATGTCGGACGACTTCAGGGAGCCACCGAGTTACACCACCTTAAAGACACTGGTGGCATACCTGCAAGCAAACATGCCTGGCTCTGAGACATTAAAAGAGGCAGAACTCCTCCTGGAGAAGTTTCAGAGGGAACAACTGGAAAATGAGAGTAAGTTATATTTTTTCCCAAGCTATCACTGCCTAATCTCCCAAACCTCACAAAAGAATTGCATTTTGGGGGGTTAAAGTTACCAACAGTTATATGGCCAGGGCCTAATCCTGATATCACTTCCACGACAGGACCAGGCCCTGTAGACTTTCTGGGTTTTCTAGCTCTGTCCCCGGTGAATCCCTCCTGGGAGAGCAGGTCAAGAGTGGGTTGCAATACAAAT
>NW_005843952.1:6821-7528 GCF_000455745.1 Alligator sinensis | reverse complement strand
ATGAAATGATCCAAATCTTGAAATAACGGAGAGTAATTACATTAAATTGTCTGTGTGCCAGGGAGTGCGGAGAGGGCAGGTCAGTGTCTCATTTGCGAGTGTGATAGGAACTGTTTGATAGCGATCACTTATTTTATGTGTCCATCAGGTTTGCTCGTGTTTATACAAAGCTGAACAATTTATTCTTTCAAAAGTTCATCATGCTTCTCCGTGAGCACATGTAAAGACTCGGTGCCGAGTCATTGTTGTAAGGGATTTATTTAGTGAGAAACATGTAGACGGAGCTTTCTATATGCAGCCTGAACTCTACAGACCCCCCTCGACGACTCTATGCAGCCTCCACCCATGTGGATTAGACTGCAAGGCTAGGGCAAGAGATAAGACACATTTCCCATCCCAAAGGGCTCTGACAGATGTGCAGCTCCCCTATCAGAAAGCACCATGAGATAGCCTGACTCTCTTGACCCAGCAGACTTTCGTTATTGAGTCAGAAAAGTTGGGGATCCAGATTCACTTTGGAGTCAATCCAGTGGGAGAGGCTACAATTATACAGCCTCTCTCCCCTAGCCCCACCCCCAGCCCCTCCCAGGTGCAATGCTGTCTCAGGATGAGAGGGGGAGCAGGAAGGGGAGGGAAGTCCATTCTGGGGTTTGCCCATCCTCCACTGGAGTGTGTGTGTGTGCGGGGGGTGGATTGGAGGCCCCCCA
>NW_005843952.1:0-6670 GCF_000455745.1 Alligator sinensis | reverse complement strand
CCCCCGGGGGGGGGGGGGGGCCCCCCCAGTGGCCAATCCTGCTGGCTGCGGGGGCCCCGATCTAACTCACCATAAAAGCGGCCACACTGCTTCCAGAGCTTCGTGACCACTTCCAGAAGCAGCGTGGCCATTTTAGCTGGCAGCTCTGCTCCCCGGCCAGCGCTCACAGGGAGGTGATGAGAAGGGGCCCGCAGTAACTCTTTCGCTCTTCTCCTGTCCCCGCAGAAGCTGAATTCAGGCAAGCCACTGAGCTCCTGGCCCTTGGAGACCCTTCCCTCTTCATCCACCTGGGACTCACCTGCCCCACGCCCATGTCCCATGACCACTGCAGAACGAGATGGATCTCCCTCCCCTCCCTTCCCCACATGTGTGTATTGGCCCACCTCTGGCACTCCACGGTGGGCCAATACAGCCCACTGTATTGCACTGCAAAGCAGTGACAGCCAGGTGGCTGGCCCCATCCCAGTGCAGCGCCGCCCAGCCTATCGCTCCCTAAGCAGCTTGGCACGGCACCTGCGGTAGATGCCTGCGGGCACAAGGTGGCAGCAAGCACCTTGGTGCAGAAGCTTTGCTGAGCAGTGTTTCTTTCTCCTTGTCCCCCCAGGATGCTCCCCAAGAGCAGCGCCCACCACTCGGCCTCTGTCTTCCCTGGAGAGAGCCCCAGGGATGGGTACTGCGGCCCGTTCCCCACTGCATGGGTGCCCCAGCTGCTGCCTGCCCAAGCCTTTGTGCAGGCGGCGGTGGCAGCATCTGAAGCCGTCTACCACTGGGTCTGCGCTCACTTCCACTGCACGGTCTCGGAGGACGCGGCCCTGGTGCTGGGGGTCTACCGTGTCCGCAACGACGTGCTCTGGGAGCAGCACAGCAGGTGGGGGATGGAGCGGCTGCGGGGCAGGCGGGGGATGGACAGGGGCCAGACCCCGTCCTGTTGTCTACACTGGACATTCCTCCCTCTGAGAGGTGAATGGGGCGGACAACTGTAGGGGTTTGTTTTGCTGGTTGCCCCCCACCCCCTTTCTGCTGCATGTGTCAGCAGGGTTTTAAGCCTCCCCCAGAGGTGCTGGGTGCTGCTGCAGCCCAGGCTGGGGATGGGGACTGAGCTGTGCCAATGCTCCTGTTGGCACCAACCCCAGAGAGTCCTGGCTAGAGGGTCTTGCCCCTCTGCTCCGGGTCAGACCAATGCTGAATTTGGGGTCAGAAAGGGATTTCTCCCTGGTCAGACTGGTGCAGACTGGAGAGGGGGTTGTCTTCCTCTGTAGCAGGGGCACGGCCTCCACTTGGGATCTCTCCGGCATCTATTCACAACTTTTTACAGCAGCAGGATGTTGGTTGCTACGGTCCGCCTGCTTTCCCTGCAGCAGGGTGGGATGATGCCTGGTGCTGTCAAGGGTGACTGTCCTGTTGTTCAGAGGTTGGACACTGGGTTTGTCTGGGCTGGTTTGGACAGGGCTGATCCTGCCTTGGGCAGGGGTCGGACCAGACATGACCTCTGCAGCCCCCTGCTCTAGGATGTCTATGATGCTACGACCTGCTTCCCAGGTGATGGGTGACAGGGAGTCAGTCCCTCGAGCAGCCCCAGAGCAAAGCTTTAAGATGAGCTCGGTGCTTTGGGCAACTCAAGGTCTGGGTTTTCCGACACAGGCATGGGGCAACGGGTGCCTAGTGGGCAGGACACCTAGCACCAAGCTGGACTGGGGTGAATGCGTTTTGGGGGAGGGCTACGTTTGGGGTGGGGTTGAAGGGGGAGAATCTGAGAGCCTGGGTGAGCGGGCCCAGGGGCTGGAGGGCCTTGCGCGCATACACATGTGCGCGCACGCACACACACACACACACTACCACCCAGTGATAATGATAACACGGCTTCCACTTTCCCTCCTCAGCTGCAAGGAGCTCATGTCCCAGGGCCTCTCAGGCCAGGAGACAAGGTCCCTGGAGAGGCACCTCTTCCACGGGACCCCATCCAAAAACGTGGCCTCCATCTGCCAAGACACCTTCAACCCCCGCCTCTCTGGAGCACACGGTGCCCACTACGGCTACGGCACTTACTTCGCCGACTACTCCGACATCTCCTCCGCGGACCATGCCGGCTGGCACTACATGTCCCTGGCCAAGGTCCTGGTGGGCAAGTCCGTGCCCGGGAGAGCCAGCTTCTTCCAGCCCTGTGGCACTAGGACTCCTGTAGTGACAGCGACGCGGCACCCAACCTCTACATGGTCTTCAACAGCCACCGGTGCTACCCCTACTTCCTCATCTGCTACACGCGGCTTTGCGACCCCGTGGCGCTGGACTGGGTGGGGGGAGCGCCCTGAGCAACCACGTCCGGCCTCCCAGGCCCGGGAAGGTCTTGTCACTGCAGACCTCACATGTGCATCACCCACACATGATGACCATGCTTAGCACCTACTGCCCTTGCTCCCTTTTTGCCTAATGCAGGGGTGTCCAACCTTTTTGAATGTGCCGCACCTGCATCCTGTGCCCCCCACCCTGGCTGGGCAACTGGCGAGCAATGCCCTGCTGCCATTTACCCAGCCGGGGCAGGGAGGCATGGGATGTGGGCACGGCAGCACTGGGAGTGGGGTCTATGCCCTGCTACTGCTTGCCCCCTTCCGGCCGGAGCAAGCTGCACCTGCATCATGCCCCTGCCCACTGCCCGTCCTGGCTGGACAAGAGGCAGTGGGGAATGTCCCCCACTCCCAGCACTGTCATGCCCGCATCCCAGGCCCCCCTGCCCTCCTCCCTATGTCCCATGCCCCCCACCCCAGCTGGGCAAAAGTCAGAGGAATCTGCAAACACAAAGGAGTGGAGGAGATGGAAGCAGAGTATCCAGTGTTTTTGAATATTAGTTTACTTTTTGTATCACAAGAGAGCCCGTTTCCTTGGGCGAAGAACCTTGCCCAATAGGTAAGAGCAGAGAAAGGTCAGTGGACACGTCTGTTCTGCAGGAGCTGCTTCCTGAGCAAAGCACATTGTGTAGTCGGGAATGCCACCGTTTCTTTCAGCAGACAAGGTTCTTTGGGTAAAGTGCTGGCTTTTATTAGACTTACTAAATACCTATTTCAAATGGCAAAAATCAATATCATCCATTTTTCAGGGGGTGTTAATTGTAGATGGAAAACCAAGTATGAATACTTCATTGCAAATACCAAACCAAGTTTCTCCTGTTGCTAGGACACCACCACTAACAACATTCAAGAACCAGGCATAGACCCCAAAATACCTGCTTCTGGTTCTGCTCTTTCATCCCTACTGCTTCCATCATGTTTATGACTTTTTCCCTTAATTTATTTTTTATTAACTACCTCTCTGAATGCTCATCCTCTTTTTCATCTCCACCTTCCACAGACATACCATCACCTCCTCCTTCCTCCACCTCTGATCCTAAGATTGATAAGTGCACCATGACACCGGCTCGCTCTGCACCTTACTCCCAGCAGAACGGAGACGCCCGTATCATCCGGAGCAGAGTGAACAACAACAAAGGCGCCGTGTACAAAAGTATCCTGCTAAGTGATGTGGAAGAGCTGTGTAGATTTATTACTGGATGCGTTTTCACTCTGGATGACAATTTCTATGTAAAATCTCTTATGCTCTGATTCACACCAAGACAAAGCTTTTAAATATTAGGGGCCACATCATGCCCTTGATTCTTAGGGGAATCGACATTGGCATTTTAGTAGTCAAAGTACATTCCACCTCCCAAACTTTTCCCTGGGCTTTCAGCTGGATAATATCCACCACTTGTCCTCAATCATTGACTAAGGTATCAAGAAAACGTGCACTCCACCTGTACGAATGGGTGTGTGCGCACAGGTAGGCAGACAGATACACTGAACAACAGCTTGGAGGCAAGTCACCAAAGGTGCTGTATAGCAATAGATAGTATGTAGTAATACAAGGATCCCAAAGGGCATACACTTCTACATATCATCGTGTATTATCCTTCATTTTCTCTTATAGAAAAGTAGAGCTGAAAGAGACCTCAGGAGGCCATCTAATCTAACCCCCTGCTGACGGCAGGCTGATTCTTGACTAAACCTTTCCACTCAAGTTATGTCTGACCTATTCTTAATCCTGCACAAACCAACCTCCCACACATCTACTATTCCCAATGCCCATAACACCAAGGATAACCATAACCCACTATGGTTAAAGCAAGGAGGTGAAGGCCCAATCCCAAATGTGGTGCTTGGTATGATGCCAAGCAGAGAAGCAAAACCCAGGAACTTGTAGGTTTTTTTCGTTCTAGCAAGAGCATCAGCACACCCGAGTCCAAATCCCCAGCCCTAGCTGCAGCCAACAGAGTGTTCCCAGTGCGTTTGCTGTCCTTCCCAGTCCTGTGTTCTCTGCAGATTTGCTCAGGAAGCTCTTTATTCCTGCATCCAAATCATCTGAACAGTAGTGGAGCCAGGACAGATCCCTGTAGGAGTCCACTCAAAGCCTCCTGCCGTTCCCACATGGATCCATGCAGAATGGCCTTTGCTTGTGGCTGTTGAGCCAGTTGTCTATCTGCTTTGTAGTTGTTTGCTTTTCCCCATGTTTCTCCAATTTGTTTCTGAGAAGGTTGTATGGGACTTTCCAGTGAAAGGGAAACTGTTTAGAGGGAAACCCTGGGCCAGATGCATGGTGATGCAGCTGCTGCTTGTGCCATCTCACTGGCACAAGGTAGATTTAGGCGAGAAAAGCCTTGATGGCATAGGACCAGCCTAGTGGCTTCTGGACTCTGCTACACGTGGGTGATCACACGGGAATGAAAGATTTCTGAGAAAGAGAGACAAAATAAAAGGACATTCATAGTGGTCTTTTTTACACCAGGGACAAGCAAAATCTAGTGACGCAGCTTGGTAGAGTAAAATACACACAGAAACCGTCACCCTTGAGGCTATTTCTATCTCTGTAATTTCCATTCGTGCACTGTCTGCACCTCACCCATGAGACACCAAACCAACGTGCCAGATAGATAAGCTGAAAACAAATGTCAAGAAACAAAGAAGCAAAATCATTCATTGCAAAATGCTTTTTCCAGTTAACCAGCCAAGACAGGACTATGGATGTTATTTCAAAAATCATGACCAGGAGGAAGCAGAAAACTATGAGCTTGTGCAGGTCATCTCAGAGCACAAAGCTAAGAGAGCAAAACTTTTTGCTGGTTAAAATATCCTCCTCATGTTTGCAGAAGAACATGCCTATGAATCCATTTTAGAAATAGTGCATTGCTTCATCTCATAGCCAGGTGGAGGAGACCTCCCTCTTGATTACCTGGAGGAGTCAGCACACCTTTAGTCCCCTTCGGGATGGCATGGGTGCAGTTGGGGAAGACTGACAATTAGAGATCCAACGCTCACATGTGTCCAGCTGTCTGAAGTCAGGGCCAAATGAAAAAGAAGAGAGAGCTGGGAGCATCACCTGTACACTGACCCGTGCCCAGAAAGCCACAGGGACGACACAGGCCAGATCCACTCCCTGAAATCCATCCTGCTTGAAAAAATCTACGCCCTCTGCACCAGGAATTTGTGATGACTTGTGTGAACTCAGCATGACAGTATTAATTCTGGTGCAGCACAGTACAGCCTCCCTCTCCTCCAGTTAGTTAAGTATTGGCTGAAGCCAGTTTTGGTCCTGATATGTCCAATCCCCTAGTGAGTTATTACATCCTTGCCTTCAATAACTTCCTGGACAAGACTGAAGTTTACTAGATGTTTGACATGGGCATGGCTTCTTTCTTGCCCGTGCAGGTGAACTGGGTCACAGGACTATATCCCACTTCACCTTGTATGCCTGAACAGCATGCCCACAGCCACAGAGCTGCAGTTTTGGGTAGGGCTGTGCTGCAGCTCAGCATGTTTGGAGCCATGAACAGGTCAGGTCCGCCCATTAGGCTGTACTATAAGTCATGACATGTTGGCTGGGCAAAAACTCATTGGAGAGGTGGGAGGAGAATGAGGGCCCTCGCATACTTTATTGTTTAAGATAATGGGAAAGCTACTCATGCAGGGAGTGGGAGACCCAGTGCCCAGCCCCATCTTCCTGACAATCTCTCTCAGCAATCTGTTTCATGACTTCACCACCTGAGAGTTAGGAAGTATTTCCTCATTTCCAGCTTCAATGTCCCCTGTTGGAAAGTAAGCCCATTACTGTACCCGCTACAATCACGGAAAACTATAGATCTTCTTTACA
The DNA here is from genome assembly GCF_000455745.1 of Alligator sinensis. Lineage (NCBI taxonomy): Eukaryota > Metazoa > Chordata > Crocodylia > Alligatoridae > Alligator > Alligator sinensis. The sequence continues at coordinate 496 of NW_005843952.1, read as the reverse complement.
AGTAACAACCCTTTTTGAAGATTTCTAGCACCCCCTCTATTTTCTCAGGATTACATAATCCAGGTCTTTCAACTTTTCCCGTCTAGGGAAATATTAGACCTTTCCTCATTGTTGTTGCTCTTCTCTGGACTCTTTCTAGGTTGTCTGTTTCTCAGGAAGCATGATGCCTCGAATTGGCCCCAGTTCTCCAGCTAAGGCCTCCCCAGTGCTGAACATCATTGAAAAACGGCTCCCCTACTTTGCATACAACATGCATATTAACACAGCCCCACATGCTCTTGCTCTTTTTCAGTTTTTGTAACAATATCACAGGGATGACTCAGATTTAGCTTGTGCTCTACTCCTGTAACTATTATACTAGTCTTTCATTAATTTAAGACCATTTTTTCCATTTGGTCAAGGTCATTGAGAATCCATCTGCAGATGATGCCAAGTGATGTAGGACAGCAGATGACCTGGGTTTACCACCCCTCTTTCAGAGCCAGTGAAGAGAGGG
>NW_005843951.1:22636-26768 GCF_000455745.1 Alligator sinensis | reverse complement strand
GGCTAGGAACCAAAAAACGGGGGTAGGAACCAAAAAAAGGGCCCTCGTTTCCGGGGGGACCCATTTAAGCGCGACACCGGGGCCAGGAACCAAAAAACCGGGTTAGGAACGAAAAAAACTGGGCCTCGTTTCCGGGGGGAGCCGTTTAAGCGCCGACAACGGGGGTAGGAACCAAAAAACGGGGTTAGGAACCAAAACAACGGGGACCCGTTTCCGAGGGGACCCATTTAAGCGCGACACAACGGGTAGGAACCAGAAAAGTGTGTAGGAACCAAACACAGGGTTAGGAACCAAAAAAACGGGAACTCGTTTCCGGGGGGTCCCATTGTAGAGCGACACCAGGGGTGGAACCAAAAAACATGGGTAGGAACCAAAAGAACGAGGCCTCGTTTCCGTGGGGACCCATTTAAGCGCGACACCGGGGTTAGGAACAAAAAAACGGGTGTTGGAACAAAAAAAACGGGGCCTCATTTACTGGGGGACCCACTTAAGCGCGACACCGGGGTTAGGAACAAAAAAACGGGTGTTGGAACAAAAAAAACGGGGCCTCATTTACTGGGGGACCCACTTAAGCGCGACACCGATGGTAGGAACCAAAAAAAGGGGGTAGGAAACAAAAAAGCGGGGCACCGTTTCCTGGGGCAACCATTTAAGCACGACACCGGGGTAGGAAACAAAAAACGGGCTAGGAATGAAAAAAACGGGGCCAACTTTCCGTGGGGACCGATTTAAGCGCTGACACTGTGGGTAGGAACGAAAAAACGGGGACCCGTTTCCGAGTGGACCCATTTAAGCGCGATACCTTGGATAGAAACCAAAAAATGGGGGTAGGAACCAAAAAAACGGGGCCTCGTTTTGAAGCGAGGCCCATTTAAGCGCGACACTGGGGGAAGGAACCAAAAAACCGGGATAGGAACCAAAAAAACGGGGCCCCGTTTCCGGGGGTACCCATTTAAGGGCGGCACCGGGGGTAGGAACCAAAAAAACGGGGACCCGTTTCCGAGGGGCCCATTTAAGCGCGACACCAAAGGTAGGAACCAACAAACGGGACCTCGTTTTATTGGGACCCATTTAAGCGTGACACCGGGGCTAGGAACCAAAAAACGGCGATAGGAACGAAAAAAACGGGACCTTGTTTCTGGCGGGACCCATTTAAGCACGACACCGGGGTAGGAAAAAAAAACGGGCTAGGAATGAAAAAAACGGGGCCAACTTTCCGTGGGAACCAATTTAAGCGCCGACACCTTGGGTAGGAAACAAAATATGAGGGTAGGAACCAAAAAAACGGGGCCTCGTTTTGAAGCGAGGCCCATTTAAGTGCGACACCGGGGGTAGGAACCAAAAAACGGGAGTAGGAACCAAAAAACGGGAGTAGGAACCAAAAAACGGCGATAGGAACGAAAAAAACGGGACCTTGTTTCTGGCGGGACCCATTTAAGCGCGGCACTGGGAGTAGGAACCATAAAAAGGGTGTAGGAGCCAAATAAACGTGCCCCATTTCCGGGGTGACCCATTTAAGGGCGGCACCGGGGGTAGGAACCAAAAATGGGGGTTAGGAACCAAAAAAACGGGGACCCGTTTCCGAGGGGCCCATTTAAGCGCGACACCAAAGGTAGGAACCAACAAACGGGACCTCGTTTTATTGGGACCCATTTAAGCGTGACACCGGGGCTAGGAACCAAAAAACGGCGATAGGAACGAAAAAAACGGGACCTTGTTTCCGGTGGGACCCATTTAAGTGCGGCACAGGGGGTAGGAACCAAAAAACAGGGGTAGGAACTAAAAAAAAGGGGCCCCGTTTCTGGGGGGAACCATTTAAGCTAGAAACCGGGGGTAGGAACCAGAAAACAGGACCCCATTTTTTGTGTTCCTACCGCAGTTCTTTGGTTCCTACCCCCCCAGGTGTCACGCTTAAATGGGTCCCCCCGGAAACGTGGCCCTGTTTTTTGGGTTCCTACCCCTGCTCTTTGGTTCCTACCTCGATTGCCGCGCTTAAATGGATCCCCCCGGAAACGGGGCCCCGTTTTTTTGGTTCCTACCCCCGTTTTTTGGTTCCTACCCACTGTGTCACGCTTAAATGGGTCCCCCCGGAAACGAGGCCCCATTTTTTTGGTTCCTAACCCCATTTTTTGGTTCCTACACACTTTTTTTGGTTCCTCCTCCCGGTGTCGCGTTTAAATGGGTCCCCCTGGAAACGGGGCCCCGTTTTTTTGGTTCCTACCCCCGTTGTTTGGTTCCTACCCACGGTGTCACACTTAAATGGTACCCCCGGAAACGGGGCCCCTTTTTTTGGTTCCTACTCCCGTTTTTTGGTTCCTACCCCCGGTGTCGCGCTTAAATGGGTCCCCCCGGAAACGAGGCCCCGTTTTTTTGGTTTCTCCCCCGTTTTTTGGATCCTACCCCCGGTGGCGCGCTTAAATGGGTCCCCCCGGAAACGAGGCCCCGTTTTTTTGGTTTCTCCCCCGTTTTTTGGATCCTACCCCCGGTGGCGCGCTTAAATGGGTCCCCCTGCATACGAAGCCCGTTTTTTTGGTTCCTACCCCCGTTTTTTGGTTCCTACCCCCGGTGTCGCGCTTAAATGGGTCCCCCTGCATACGAAGCCCGTTTTTTTGGTTTCTACCCCGTTTTTTGGATCCTCCCCCCGGTGTCGCGCTTAAATGGGTCCCCCCGGTAATGTGGTTCCGTTTTTTTTTGTTCCTATCCCCGTATTTTGGTTCCTACCCCCGGTGTCGTGCTTACATGGGTCCCCATGGAACCTAGGCCTCTTTTTTTTTGGTTCCTACCCCTATATTTTGGTTCCTATTCCCGGTGTCGCTCTTAAATGGATCCCCTCGGAAACGGGTCCCCGTTTTTTTGGTCCCTAACTCCATTTTTTGGTTCCTACCCCTGTTGCCGCCCTTAAATGGGTCACTCCGGAAATGGGGCCCCGTTTTTTTGGTTCCTACACCCTTTTTTTGGTTGCTACTCCCGGTGTCGAGCTTAAATGGGTCCCACCGGAAACAGGGCCCTGTTTTTTCAGTTCCTACCCCCGTTTTTTGGTTCCTACCCCTGGTGCCGCCCTTAAACGGGTCCCCCGGAAATGAGGCACCGCTTTTTTGGTTCCTACCCCCATTTTTAGGTTCTTACCCCTGGTGTTGCGCTTAAATGTGTCCTCCCGTAAACTAGTACCCGTATTTTTGGTTCCTATCCCCGTTTTCTGGTTCCTACCCCCGGTGTCGCGCTTAAATGGGTCTCCCCCCAAAATGGTCCCTTTTTTTGGTTCCAACCTCCGGTGTCGCGCTTAAATGGGTCAAACTGGAAACGGGGCCCCGTTTTCTTGGTTCCTACCCCTGTTTTTTGGTTCCTACCCCCGGTGTCGCGCTTAAAAGGGTCCCCCCGGAAACGAGGCCCCTTTTTTTGGTTCCTACCCCCGTTCCTTTCTCCTACCCCCGGTGTCTCCGTTTAATGGGTCCCCCCAGAAACGAGGTCCCGTTTTTTTGGTTCCTACCCCAGATTTTTTCGTTCCTACCCTCGGAGTTGCTTTTAAATGGGTCCCCCCAGAAACGAGGCCTTGTTTTTTTGGTTTCTACCCAAGTTTTTTGGATCCTATCCCAGGTGTCGTGCTTAAATGGGTGCCCCCGGAAACGGGGCCCCTTCCTTTTGGGTTCCTACCCAAGTTCTTTTGTTCCTACCCCCGGTGTTGCGCTTAAATGGGTCCCCCCGGAAACGGGGCCCCGTTTTTTGGGTTCCTACCCCCGTTCTTTGGTTCCTACCCTCGGAGTTGCTTTTAAATGGGTCCCCCCAGAAACGGGGCCCCGTTTTTTGGGTTCCTACCCCCGTTTTTTGGTTCCTAAGCCTGGTGTTACGCTTAAATAGGTCCCCCCGGAAACGGGACCCCGTTTAATTGGTTCCTACCTCCGTTTTTTGTTTTGTACCCCCGGTGTCATGCTTAAATGGGTCCCCCTGGAAACGGGGCCCCATTTTTTTGGTTTCTACCCCCGTTTTTTGGTTCCTAAGCCTGGTGTTACGCTTAAATAGGTCCCCCCGGAAACGGGACCCCGTTTAATTGGTTCCTACCTCTGTTTTTTGTTTTGTACCCCCGGTGTCATGCTTAAATGGGTCCCCCTGGAAATGGGGCCCCATTTTTTTGGTT
>NW_005843951.1:14868-22453 GCF_000455745.1 Alligator sinensis | reverse complement strand
CACAGTATCGTGCTTAAACGGGTCCCCCCAGAAACGGGGCCCTGTTTTTTTTATTCCTACCCTCTTTTTTTGTTTCCTACCCCCTGTGTCGCAATTAAATGGGTCCCCCCAGAAACGGGGCCCCGTTTTTTGGGTTCCTACACCCGTATTTTACTTCCTACCCCCCGTGTCGCCCTTAAACGGGTCCCCCCGGAAACGAGGGCCCGTTTTTTGGTTCCTTCCCCCGGTGTCGCGCTTCAACGGGTCCCCCCGGAAACGAGGGCCCGTTTTTTGGTTCCTTCCCCCGGTGTCGCGCTTCAACGGGTCCCCCCGGAAACGAGGGCCCGTTTTTTGGTTCCTTCCCCCGGTGTCGCGCTTCAACGGGTCCCCCCGGAAACGAGGGCCCGTTTTTTGGTTCCTTCCCCCGGTGTCGCGCTTCAACGGGTCCCCCCGGAAACGAGGGCCCGTTTTTTGGTTCCTTCCCCCGGTGTCGCGCTTCAACGGGTCCCCCCGGAAACGAGGGCCCGTTTTTTGGTTCCTTCCCCCGGTGTCGCGCTTCAACGGGTCCCCCCGGAAACGAGGGCCCGTTTTTTGGTTCCTTCCCCCGGTGTCGCGCTTCAACGGGTCCCCCCGGAAACGAGGGCCCGTTTTTTGGTTCCTTCCCCCGGTGTCGCGCTTCAACGGGTCCCCCCGGAAACGAGGGCCCGTTTTTTGGTTCCTTCCCCCGGTGTCGCGCTTCAACGGGTCCCCCCGGAAACGAGGGCCCGTTTTTTGGTTCCTTCCCCCGGTGTCGCGCTTCAACGGGTCCCCCCGGAAACGAGGGCCCGTTTTTTGGTTCCTTCCCCCGGTGTCGCGCTTCAACGGGTCCCCCCGGAAACGAGGGCCCGTTTTTTGGTTCCTTCCCCCGGTGTCGCGCTTCAACGGGTCCCCCCGGAAACGAGGGCCCGTTTTTTGGTTCCTTCCCCCGGTGTCGCGCTTCAACGGGTCCCCCCGGAAACGAGGGCCCGTTTTTTGGTTCCTTCCCCCGGTGTCGCGCTTCAACGGGTCCCCCCGGAAACGAGGGCCCGTTTTTTGGTTCCTTCCCCCGGTGTCGCGCTTCAACGGGTCCCCCCGGAAACGAGGGCCCGTTTTTTGGTTCCTTCCCCCGGTGTCGCGCTTCAACGGGTCCCCCCGGAAACGAGGGCCCGTTTTTTGGTTCCTTCCCCCGGTGTCGCGCTTCAACGGGTCCCCCCGGAAACGAGGGCCCGTTTTTTGGTTCCTTCCCCCGGTGTCGCGCTTCAACGGGTCCCCCCGGAAACGAGGGCCCGTTTTTTGGTTCCTTCCCCCGGTGTCGCGCTTCAACGGGTCCCCCCGGAAACGAGGGCCCGTTTTTTGGTTCCTTCCCCCGGTGTCGCGCTTCAACGGGTCCCCCCGGAAACGAGGGCCCGTTTTTTGGTTCCTTCCCCCGGTGTCGCGCTTCAACGGGTCCCCCCGGAAACGAGGGCCCGTTTTTTGGTTCCTTCCCCCGGTGTCGCGCTTCAACGGGTCCCCCCGGAAACGAGGGCCCGTTTTTTGGTTCCTTCCCCCGGTGTCGCGCTTCAACGGGTCCCCCCGGAAACGAGGGCCCGTTTTTTGGTTCCTAGCCCCGGAGTCGCGCTTAGATGGGTCGGTTCCTACCCCCGTATTTTACTTCCTACCCCCCGTGTCGCGCTTAAATGGGTCCCCCCAGAAAAGGGGTCCTGTTTTTTGGGTTCCTACTTTGGTTTTTTCGTTCCTACCTCCAGTGTTGCAATTAAATGGGTTCCCCTGGAAATGGGGCCCCATTTTTTGGGCTCCTACCCCCGTTTTTGGGATCCTACCTACGGTGTCGCGCTTAAATGGTTCCCCCCGGAAATGGGGCCCCGTTTTTTGGTTTCCTACTCCCATTTTTTCGTTCCTACCACCGGTGGCATACTTAAATGGGTCCCCCCGGAAACGGTGCCCAGTTTTTTGGGTTTCTACCTCTGTTTTTTGGTTCCTACCTCCGGTGTTGCACTTAAATGGGTCCCCCTGGAAATGGGGCCCCTTTTTTTGGTTCCTACCCCCGTTTTTTGGTTCCTACCCTGGTGTCGCGCATAAATGGGTCCCCCAGAACCGGGGCCCTGTTTCTTGCGATCCTACCTCCATTTTTTGGTTCCTACCTCCAGTGTTGTGCATGAATGTGTCCCCCTGGAAATGGGGCCCCTTTTTTTGGTTCCTACCCCCGTTTTTTGATCCTACCTCCGGTTTCGCTCTTAAATGGGTTCCCCCGGAAACGGGGACCTGTTTTTTGGGTTCCAACCCGTGTTTTTTGGTTCCTACCGCCGGTGTTGTACTTAAATGGGTCCCCTTCGGAAACGGGGCCCCGTTTTTTGGGTTTTTACCTCCGTTTTTTGGTTCCTACCACCGGTGTTGCAATTAAATGGGTCTCCCTGCAAATGGGGCCCCGTTTTTTGGGTTCCTACCCCCGTTCTTTTGTTCCTACCCCCGGTGTTGCGCTTAAATGGGTCCCCCCAGAAACGAAGCCCCGTTTTTTTGGTTTTTATCTCCGTTTTTTGGTTCCTACCCCCGGAGTCACGCTTAGATGTGTCCCCCCGTAAACGGGGCCCAGGTTTTTTGGTTCCTACACCGTTTTTTTGTTCCTACCCCCGGTGTCGCGCTTAAATGGGTCCCTCCAGAAACGGGGCCCTGTTTTTTTTATTCCTACCCTCTTTTTTTGTTTCCTACCCACAGTGCCGTGCTTAAATGGGTCCCTCCAGAAACGGGGCCCCGTTTTTTGGGTTCCTACCCCCGTTTTTTTGGATGCTACCCCTGTTGTCGCGCATAAATGGGTCCCCCCAGAAACGGAGCCCTTTTTCTTGGGATCCTACCTCCGTTTTTTGGTTCCTACCTCCGGTGTTGCACATAAATGTTACCCCCTGGAAACAGAGCACCGTTTTTTGGGTTCCTACCCCCGTTTTTTTGGATGCTACCCCTGTTGTCGCGCATAAATGGGTCCCCCCAGAAACGGAGCCCTTTTTCTTGGGATCCTACCTCCGTTTTTTGGTTCCTACCTCCGGTGTTGCACATAAATGTTACCCCCTGGAAACAGAGCACCGTTTTTTGGGTTCCTACCCCCCGTGTCATGCCTAAATGGGTCCCCCATAAACGGGGCCCATTTTTTTTGGTTCCTACCGCGTTTTTTGGTTCCTACCCCCGGAGTCGCGCTTAGATGGGTCCCCCTTGAAACAGGGCCCAAGTTTTTTGGTTCCTACACCCGTTTCCTACCGCGTTTTTTGGTTCCTACCCCCGGAGTCGCGCTTAGATGGGTCCCCCTTGAAACAGGGCCCAAGTTTTTTGGTTCCTACACCCGTTTTTTGGTTCCTACTCCTGGTGTCATGCTTAAATGGGTCCCCCCGGAAATGGTGCCCTGTTTTTTGGTTCCTACCCCCGTTTTTTTGTTCCTACCCCTGGTGTCGTGCTTAAATGGTTCCCCCCGGAAACGGGGTCCCATTTTTTGCGTTCCTACCCCCATTTTTTGCTTCCTACCTTCGGTGTCACGCTTAAATGGTGTCCTGGATCTGGGTCTAGAGAACTGGGAAACACAGAAAGCGGACTCCGGGTGCCCGGATCCAGGTCTGGAGAGGCGGAAAACCCGGAAAATGGACTCCAGCGACCCTGGATCCGGGTCCAGTGGGCCGGAAACCGGACTCCGGGGCCCTGGATCCGAGTCCGGAGAGCCAGTAAATATGGAAAACAGACTCTGGTGCCCGGATCCTGGGCTGTACAGCCGGAAAACCCATAAACTGACTCCAGGGTCCTGCATCTGGATACGGAGAGCCCGGAAATGGACGCTGGGGGCCTGTATCCAGGTCTGGAGTGCCGGAGAACCAGGAAAAGTGATTCCTGGTCCCCGGATCTGGGTCCGGATAGCTGGGAAACTGGAAAACAGACTGTGGGGCCCCAAATATGGGTCTGGAGACCCCCAGAACCTGGAAAACGGACTTCGGGGGCCCTGATCTTGGTCCCCGATCTTGGTCCCCGGAGCCAGAAAACCCATAAAACGGTCACTGTGTTCCTGGATCCGGGTCTGGAGAGCTGGAAAAGCCGGAAAATGGACTCTGGGGGCCTGGATCCAGGTCGGGAGAGCCGGAGAAGCCGGAAAATGGACACTTGGGGCCCGTATCCTGGTTTGGAGAACCAGAAAACCCAGGAAAGGGATTCCTTGGCCCCGGAGCCAGGTCCGGAGAGCCGGAAAACCTTGAAAATGGGGCTCTCCAGACCCGGATTCGGGCCCTCAGAGTCCAAAACCCAGAAAACGGACTCCGGGGGCCCAGATCTGGGTCCAGGGAGCCAGAAAGCCCTGCAAATGGACTCTGGGGGCCCAGATCCGGGTCAGGATAGCCAGAAAAGCCGGAAAATGGACTCCAGGGGCCTAGATCTGGGTCTGGAGAGCCAGAAAACCCAGGAAACGGACTCCGGGGGTGTGGATCTGGGTCCAGAGAGCCGAAAACCTGGCAAACTGACTCCAGGGACCTGGATCCGGGTCAAGATAGCCCGAAAACCCTGCAAACGGAGTCCGGGGTCCCATATCCGGGTCTGGAGAGCCCGAAAACCCAGAAACTGTACTGTGGGGATCCGGATCTTGGTCTAGAGTGCCGTAAAACCCAGAAACCAGACAATGGGGGCTCGAATCTGGGTCTGGAGTTCCGGAAAACCCAGAAACCAGACTCCAGGGACCCAGATTCCGGTCCGGTGAGCTGGAAAACCCAGAAACCAAACTCCGGGGTTTCGGATCCGGGTCCAGAGAGCCCTAAAACCCGGAAACCGGTCTCCAGGGGCCCAGATCTGGGTCTGGAGACCCTAAAAACCTGTAAACCAGACTCCTGGGCCCTGGATCCAGGTCCAGCGAGCCCGAAAAGCCAGAAACCAGACCCCGGGGGCCCAGGTCCAGGTCCAGAGAGCCAGAAAACCTGGAAACTGGACTCCGGGGGCCCTTATCCGGGTCCGGTGAGCTGGAAAACCCGTGTCAGGGCTAATGTCAAGACGGAGATATCAGTAATGGTTCTGTTCACTGTACTGGATTTTTCCTGAATAAAAACTGCAGCTACAGACACTGTGCCCAGTCCCAGCTCTAACTTTGTTCTTGGCCTTCATACCTTTCTCTCAGGCCACATTTACATCAGGAACGTTCAACGGTACTCATTAGCCTATTGGCAGAAACCTGTGAAGGTGCCAGCATTATTTAGGGTAGCTTGTAGAGAGCACTGCCGCCTATTTGCGTGCTGCTGCTTGGGATAGGATTCTGGTGTAGCTATGACCTCAGCTTGACCATCTTTAAAATGGGGATATCAGTCACTTGCTAATTTTCTGAGATATTGATGGATGAGTAAATGATTATATTGCACTTGGACAATGCACAGTACAAAATATGTGCCAGATAGCTTTCCTCTCTCAACAGTACTTATTTCATTCACTGATTCCCAGCCCAGCAGTGGCAGCTTCCCAGTGAGTGATATGCATGCCATCGCTGTATTCATCTCTACAACAACGGCTTTTCAATGAATAATCTACCAACAACAACCGCTTCTAGGATAATTAAGTAATTGATCAGAAATCGAGGCTTAATAGATTAGCAAATATAATTAAAGCATTCAGGTGGGTCACTTGAGCCTCTTACCATTTCCAATTATTTTCCACATCTTTCTTAACTAAGACTTCCCCCACCCCCACCCCTTAGAGCAGTTTCTAAAAAACATGCTGCTCTCAAACAAATGCCAAGAGACCCTGGTGAACATGACTCTTTTGAGTACCTGCTGGAAATCAGGGGTCTTGTACCAGGACAGTTTGGTTTGTTTTGGCAAAATACCACATTCCCTAGTTGGTGAGCATCTTATGTTTCTGCTTTACTTCTGCTGCTAAACAACCTTGCATTGTTCTGAGTGCAGCTATGTCCCACCGCAGGAATTTAAGGGATCAGGAATTTAAATCAGTGGCATCCAGTGGGAGAATCAACACAGATTGAAATGAAACCTCATTCATATAAAAGGAAAGAAAGCGGGGAGAGAATCTCAGCAGGTTTCAATTTGCACAGCTGCATTACAACCAACGGGGTTACACTGATTTACACCCAACCGAATGTGTGGTGCACAATTTTCAGTTTGGTGTGCCCAAGGCGAATGATGGATTATCACAATGCTGGGTTCTTTGCCAGGTTTTTGCCATCACCTCCCTTTGTGACCTTTCTCAAGCTGCTCATTTTGGCTATAGCCTAACTTTGCTCTGTGCAAAATGAATACAACATCGAAGCCACTAGTGAGATCTAGTTTCCGCATGGAAAAGATGTTGCGATGTTTAGAGAAAAGACCTAAAGTCAGCCGAGAGGTAGCGAATGGTGTTAGTCTGATGTCGGGCAGAGCAGATTTGCACTTTGACAGACGAAATACATGAGAGATGTAGGGCATATGCTGAAGTAGGCAGAGGGCTTGCTTCATTGGGTGTTGCGAAGGAACTGCAGGCAGTGAAGCAATGATTAGAGAGAACAGAGAAGGGAGGAGAAAAAAAGGTGGCATTGCTGAGACAGGCCAGGTGGGGAGGAGAGAGAAAAATAAAGACGTTAAACCCTAGGTCCCTCAATGGACTACAAAGAATAACCAGGTCATAGGAATAAACTATGCAGTGCAGGATTAGACGACGCTTAACGCCATCCAGTCTGCAGGTGACTTCTTGTTCTGTTATTTCCCATTCAAGGACTGGCATTGACCTACCACAACTAGGCCATGAAAATGACTGTTTCAGGTAGCAAATCTATCCTGACTAGTTTGGGTCACTCTGCCAGGGCACGGGATGGACCATTTCTAATGTAACTTCATAATGGCAGGTGGGAAGGGAAACCCCCACTTCTTCAGATAAGTTCATCTGAATGAACACATCTAGGAGTAAAACAGCCAGATGTAGAGAGACAAGCTGCATCCCTCCCTACAATGCCCAATTCAGGCACTATTTGATATCTGCAATACAGTCTACCAAGGGCTAGACTGACACTTGAGGCACTGTCCTTAGTAAGGAATATTTCCAAAGCTTCTCTAACCCAGGAGCAGCCCTGGGAGGCAGCCAAACCACAACAGCTTCATCCCTTCCCCACTGTCCAGTAACAGGGTAGTTCCCCATGATTAGTCTACACAAGCAGCAAACTGCAAGCCCCTCTTAGACAGGCTTAGCTATCAAGGGCAGGAGTGGGAGTGGCAATTGAAATATGATGGGGGAACAGAAGTTCTGCCTCTTCCTGGCCCTTCTGCTCCAAGCAAAGATAAGTAATGGGGAAGGTCAAGGTAGGGAGAGGCATTTGTCCTCTCTTGTGTGCACACAGGTCAGTGAAGCCCGCAATGATTGGGGACTGCTTGTTCTGAATGACACTGCAAAAAATCTTTATAAAGGAAGAGTCAATGGTCTGAACGCACTTTCTACTCAGAGCGGACTGCCTGTGACTTGCGCTGAAGGGGGCTCACAGACCGTAATGCAGTGTCCATCTCTCAAGGACATAGGGAAAGGTTCATAGATTCATAGATGTTAGGGTCGGAAGGGACCTCAATAGATCATCGAGTCCGACCCCCTGCATAGGCAGGAAAGA